>NC_088423.1:12112609-12164399 GCF_034236695.1 Oncorhynchus nerka | reverse complement strand
GGTCCTCACTCACCTGCATAACAGGCAAGAAGTGAGGACACGATGACTATGCAATTGAGATTCTCCCTCTGTCCTCATTACCAAGACCTGGAGTTTTTCCTGTTTCTTTGACATGGTCAGAAAAAAAAATCCTGGCCCAGGTTAAGACTCAGACCTCAGCAGTTTGAGGATTCATTGCAATAACAGCAGTTCCAATGGTTCAACCATATTTTATTACTTCCATTTGGAAGATTGGACCTTTCCGAGGGAAATGGGCCTGGGCGATATCAGCGCTGTCATCTCAGTGATGAGCGGAAGATTCATCGTTCATGTTCTCATTGATTAGGCTGAGAAATCTAGTTCAGAATATTGAGAGCCGCCAATTGTAATGCTCAAGAGACCATATGTCCCCAATCATGGACAGGCCTACAGTACCTACCTACTGTCAGTGATGAACATGGACCTCTACCTACCTACTGTCAGTGATGAATATGTACCTCTACCTACCTACTGTGAGTGATGAATATGGACCTCTACCTACCTACTGTCAGTGATGCATATGGACCTCTACCTACCTACTGTCAGTGATGAATATGGACCTCTACCTACCTACTGTCAGTGATGAATATGGACCTCTACCTACCTACTGTCAGTGATGAATATGGACCTCTACCTGCCTACTGTCAGTGATGAATATGGACGTCTACCTGCCTACTGTCAGTGATGAATATGGACCTCTACCTGACTACTGTCAGTGATGCATATGGACCTCTACCTACCTACTGTCAGTGATGAATATGGACCTCTACCTACCTACTGTCAGTGATGAATATGGACCTCTACCTACCTACTGTCAGTGATGAATATGGACCTCTACCTGCCTACTGTCAGTGATGAATATGGACGTCTACCTGCCTACTGTCAGTGATGAATATGGACCTCTACCTGACTACTGTCAGTGATGAATATGGACCTCTACCTACCTACTGTCAGTGATGAATATGGACCTCTACCTACCTACTGTCAGTGATGAATATGGACCTCTACCTGACTACTGTCAGTGATGAATATGGACCTCTACCTGCCTACTGTCAGTGATGAATATGGACCTCTACCTACCTACTGTCAGTGATGAATATGGACCTCTACCTACCTACTGTCAGTGATGAATATGGACCTCTACCTACCTACTGTCAGTGATGAATATGGACCTCTACCTGCCTACTGTCAGTGATGAATATGGACCTCTACCTACCTACTGTCAGTGATGAATATGGACCTCTACCTGACTACTGTCAGTGATGAATATGGACCTCTACCTGCCTACTGTCAGTGATGAATATGGACCTCTACCTACCTACTGTCAGTGATGAATATGGACCTCTACCTACCTACTGTCAGTGATGAATATGGACCTCTACCTACCTACTGTCAGTGATGAATATGGACCTCTACCTACCTACTGTCAGTGATGAATATGGACCTCTACCTACCTACTGTCAGTGATGAATATGGACCTCTACCTACCTACTGTCAGTGATGAATATGGACCTCTACCTACCTACTGTCAGTGATGAATATGGACCTCTACCTACCTACTGTCAGTGATGAATATGGACCTCTACCTACCTACTGTCAGTGATGAATATGTACCTCTACCTACCTACTGTCAGTGATATGTACTCTACCTACCTACTGTCAGTGATGAATATGTACCTCTACCTACCTACTGTCAGTGATGAATATGGACCTCTATCTACTTACTGTCAGTGATAAATATGGACCTCTACCTACCTACTGTCAGTGATGAATATGGACCTCTACCTACCTACTGTCAGTGATGAATATGGACCTCTACCTACCTACTGTCATTGATAAATATGTAGCTCTACCTACTGTCAATGATATGTACTCTACCTACCTACTGTCAGTGATGAATATGGACGTCTACCTGCGTACTGTCAGTGATAAATATGTACCTCTACCTACCTACTGTCAGTGATAAATATATACCTCCACCTACCTACTGTCAGTGATATGTACTCTACCTACATACTGTCAGTGATCAATATGTACCTCTACCTGCCTACTGTCAGTGATGAATATGTACCACTACCTACTGTCAGTGATGAATATGTACCACTACCTACTGTCAGTGATTAATATGTACCACTACCTACTGTCAGTGATGAATATGTACCACTACCTACTGTCAGTGATGAATATGTACCACTACCTACTGTCAGTGATATGTACTCTACCTACCTACTGTCAGTGATAAATATCTACCTCTACCTACCGACTGTCAGTGATACATATGTACTCTACCTACCTACTGTCAGTGATAAATATCTACCTCTACCTACCGACTGTCAGTGATACATATGTACCTCTACCTACCTACTGTCAGTGATATGTACTCTGCCTACCTACTGTCAGTGATAAATATGTAGCTCTACCTACTGTCAGTGATATGTACTCTGCCTACCTACTGTCAGTGATAAATATGTAGCTCTACCTACCTACTGTCAGTGATAAAAATGTACGTCTACCTACCTACTGTCAGTGATAAAAATGTACGTCTACCTACCTACTGTCAGTGATATGTACTCTACCTACCTACTGTCAGTGATATGTACTCTACCTACCTACTGTCAGTGATATGTACTCTACCTACCTACTGTCAGTGATATGTACTCTACCTACCTACTGTCAGTGATAAATATGTACCTCTACCTACCTACTGTCAGTGATAAAAATGTACCTCTACCTACCTACTGTCAGTGATAAAAATGTACGTCTACCTACCTACTGTCAGTGATATGTACTCTGCCTACCTACTGTCATTGATAAATATGTATCTCCACCTACCTACTGTCATTGATAAATATGTAGCTCTACCTACTGTCAGTGATATGTAATCTACCTACCTGCTGTCAGTGATAAATATGTACCTCTACCTACCTACTGTCAGGGGACAAATATGTACCTCTACCTACCTACTGTCAGGGAACAAATATGTACCTCTACCTAAGTACTGTCAGTGATAAATATGTACCTCTACCTACATACTGTCAGTGATAAATATGTACCATTAGCTACATACTGTCAGCGGTAAATATGTACCTCTACCTACCTACTGTCAGTGATAAATATGTACCTCTACCTACCTACTGTCAGTGATACATATGTACCACTACCTACATACTGTCAGTGATACATATGTACCACTACCTACATTCTGTCAGTGATAAATATGTACCTCTACCTACATACTGTCAGTGATAAACATTGTCATGACATCCCCTTTTTGGTGAGGATCATAGGCCCCCCCCTCTCTCTCCCACATCAGGTTTATGATGGTCGTAAATACCGAAACTCCTTTCCCCACTCAGCCAAAATGAAAGAAGATAATCCCTTTGTTACCACAGAGAAAGACTTTGCAGTACGGTAACCTCAAAAGGTTGAATAATGTAACAATATTTCTGTATTCCAATCAGTTGAAATTGTCCGTGGATACATAAAGAACAATCATGTCAAATTCCTTACTTATTTGTAATGTAACTACCACAGCAGAACAACATAACTGTATCTCTGAATGTGGATATTTCCCAGTTACTAGACATCTAAATGTTGTGGAACGTATATGATTAAATATCAAATCAAATCAAATGTATTTATATAGCCCTTCGTACATCAGCTGATATCTCAAAGTGCTGTACAGAAACCCAGCCTAAAACCCCAAACAGCAAGCAATGCAGGTGTAGAAGCACGGTGGCTAGGAAAAACTCCCTAGAAAGGCCAAAACCTAGGAAGATAGAGAGGAACCAGGCTATGTGGGGTGGCCAGTCCTCTTCTGGCTATGCCGGGTGGAGATTATAACAGAACATGGCCAAGATGTTCAAATGTTCATAAATGACCAGCATGGTCAAATAATAATAAGGCAGAACAGTTGAAACTGGAGCAGCAGCACGGTCAGGTGGACTGGGGACAGCAAGGAGTCATCATGTCAGGTAGTCCTGGGGCATGGTCCTAGGGCTCAGGTACTCCGAGAGAGAGAAAGAAAGAGAGAATTAGAGAGAGCATATGTGGGGTGGCCAGTCCTCTTCTGGCTGTGCCGGGTGGAGATTATAACAGAACATGGCCAAGATGTTCAAATGTTGATAAATGACCAGCATGGTCGAATAATAATAAGGCAGAACAGTTGAAACTGGAGCAGCAGCATGGCCAGGTGGACTGGGGACAGCAAGGAGTCATCATGTCAGGTAGTCCTGGGGCATGGTCCTAGGATGAAAGAAAAGAGAGAAGGAGAGAATTAGAGAACGCACACTTAGATTCACACAGGACACCGAATAGGACAGGATAAGTACTCCAGATATAAAAAACTGACCCCAGCCCCCCGACACATAAACTACTGAAGCATAAATACTGGAGGCTGAGACATGAGGGGTCAGGAGACACTGTGGCCCCATCCGAGGACACCCCCGGACAGGGCCAAACAGGAAGGATATAACCCCACCCACTTTGCCAAAGCACAGCCCCCACACCACTAGAGGGATATCTTCAACCATCAACTTAGCATCCTGAGACAAGCCTGAGTATAGCCCACAAAGATCTCCACCACGGCACAACACAAGGGGGGGCGCCAACCCAGACAGGATGACCACAACAGTGAATCAACCCACTCAGGTGACGCACCCCTTCCAGGGACGGCATGAAAGAGCCCCAGTAAGCCAGTGACTCAGCCCCTGTAATAGGGTTAGAGGCAGAGAATCCCAGTGGAAAGAGGGGAACCGGCCAGGCAGAGACAGCAAGGGCGGTTCGTTGCTCCAGAGCCTTTCCATTCACCTTCCCACTCCTGGGCCAGACTACACTCAATCATATGACCCACTGAAGAGATGAGTCTTCAGTAAAGACTTAAAGGTTGAGACCGAGTTTGCGTCTCTGACATGGGTAGGCAGACCGTTCCAAAAAAATTGAGCTCTATAGGAGAAAGCCCTGCCTCCAGCTGTTTGCTTAGAAATTCTAGGGACAATTAGGAGGCCTGCGTCTTGTGACCGTAGCGTACGTGTAGGTATGTACGGCAGGACCAAATCAGAGAGATAGGTAGGAGCAAGCACATTTAATCCTTTGTAGGTTAGCAGTAAAACCTTGAAATCAGCCCTTGCTTTGAAAGGAAGCCAGTGTAGAGAGGCTAGCACTGGAGTAATATGATCACATTTTTGGTTCTAGTCAGGATTCTAGCAGCCGTATTTAGCACTAACTGAAGTTTATTTAGTGCTTTATCCGGGTAGCCGGAAAGTAGAGCATTGCAGTAGTCTAACCTAGAAGTGACAAAAGCATGGATTAATTTTTCTGCATCATTTTTGGACAGAAAGTTTCTGATTTTTGCAATGTTACGTAGATGGAAAAAAGCTGTCCTTGAAATGGTCTTGATATGTTCTTCAAAAGAGAGATCAGGGTCCAGAGTAACGCCGAGGTACTTCACAGTTTTATTTGAGACGACTGTACAACCATTAAGATTAATTGTCAGATTCAACAGAAGATCTCTTTGTTTCTTGGGACCTAGAACAAACATCTCTGTTTTGTCCGAGTTTAAAAGTAGAAAGTTTGCAGCCATCCACTTCCTTATGTCTGAAACATATGCTTCTAGTAAGGGCAATTTTGGGGCTTCGCCATGTTTCATTGAAATGTACAGCTGTGTGTCATCCGCATAGCAGTGAAAGTTAATATTATGGTTTTCGAATAACATCCCCAAGAGGTAAAATATATAGTGAAAACAATAGTGGTCCTAAAACGGAACTTTGAGGAACACCGAAATTTACAGTTGATTTGAGGACAAACCATTCACAGAGACAAACTGATATCTTTCCGACAGATAAGATCTAAACCAGGCCAGAACTTGTCCGTGTAGACCAATTTGGGTTTCCAATCTCTCCAAAAGAATGTGGTGATCAAGGTCATGGCAGAGTTGTGCAGACTCAGGACAACTGAGGTTTGGAGGAATACGCAGATTTAAAGAGGAGTCCGTAATTTGCTTTCTAATAATCATAATCTTTTCCTCAAAGAAGTTCATGAATTTATCACTGCTAAAGTGAAAGTCATCCTCTCTTGGGGAATGCTGCTTTTTAGTTAGCTTTGCGACAGTATCAAAAAGGAATTTCGGATTGTTCTTATTATCCTCAATTAAGTTAGAAAAATAGGATGATCGAGCAGCAGTAAGGGCTCTTCGGTACTGCACGGTACTGTCTTTCCAAGCTAGTCGGAAGACTTCCAGTTTGGTGTGGCGCCATTTCCGTTCCAATTTTCTGGAAGCTTGCTTCAGAGCTCGGGTATTTTCTGTGTACCAGGGAGCTAGTTTCTTATGAGAAATGTTTTTAGTTTTTAGGGGTGCAACTGCATCTAGGGTATTGCGCAAGGTTAAATTGAGTTCCTCAGTTAGGTGGTTAACTGATTTTTGTCCTCTGGCGTCCTTGGGTAGACAGAGGGAATCTGGAAGGACATCAAGGAATCTTTGTGTTGTCTGTGAATTTATAGCACGACTTTTGATGTTCCTTGGTTGGGGTCTGAGCAGATTATTTGTTGCAATTGCAAACGTAATAAAATGGTGGTCCGATAGTCCAGGATTATGAGGAAAACATTAAGATCCACAACATTTATTCCATGGGACAAAACTAGGTCCAGCGTATGACTGTGACAGTGAGTGGGTCCAGAGACATGTTGGACAAAACCCACTGAGTCGATGATGGCTCCGAAAGCCTTTTGGAGTGGGTCTGTGGACTTTTCCATGTGAATATTAAAGTCACCAAAGATTAGAATATTATCTGCTATGACTACAAGGTCCGATAGGAATTCAGGGAACTCAGTGAGAAACGCTGTATATGGCCCAGGAGGCCTGTAAACAGTAGCTATAAAAAGTGATTGAGTAGGCTGCATAGATTTCATGAATAGAAGCTCAAAAGACGAAAACGTCATTTTTTTTTGTAAATTGAAATTTGCTATCGTAAATGTTAGCAACACCTCCGCCTTTGCGGGATGCACGGGGGATATGGTCACTAGTGTAGCCAGGAGGTGAGGCCTCATTTAACACAGTAAATTCATCAGGCTTAAGCCATGTTTCAGACAGGCCAATCACATCAAGATTATGACCAGTGATTAGTTCATTGACTATTTGAAGTAAGGGATCTAACATTAAGTAGCCCTATTTTGAGATGTGAGGTATCATGATCTTTTTCAATAATGACAGGAATGGAGGTGGTCTTTAATCTAGTGAGATTGCTAAGGCGAACACCGCCATGTTTAGTTTTGCCCAACCTAGGTCGAGGCACAGACACGGTCTCAATGGTGATAGCTGAGCTGACTACACTGACTGTGCTAGTGGCAGACTCCACTATGCTGGCAGGCTGGCTAACAGCCTCCTGCCTGGCCTGCACCTTATTTCATTGTGGAGCTAGAGGAGATAAAGCCCTGTCTATGTTGGTAGATAAGATGAGAGCACCCCTCCAGCTAGGATGGAGTCCGTCACTCCTCAGCAGGTCAGGCTTGGTCCTGTTTGTGGGTGAGTCCCAGAAAGAGGGCCAATTATCTACAAATTCTATCTTTTGGGAGGGGCAGAAAACAGTTTTCAACCAACGATTGAGTTGTCAGACTCTGCTGTAGAGCTCATCACTACCCCTAACTGGGAGGGGGCCAGAGACAATTACTCGATGCCGACACATCTTTCTAGCTGATTTACACGCAGAAGCTATGTTGTGCTTGGTGATCTCTGACTGTTTCATCCTAACATCGTTGGTGCCGACGTGGATAACAATATCTCTATACTCTCTACACTCGCCAGTTTTAGCTTTAGCCAGCACCATCTTCAGATTAGCCTTAACGTCGGTAGCCCTGCCCCCTGGTAAACAGTGTATGATCGCTGGATGATTCATTTTAAGTCTAATACTGCGGGTAATGGAGTCGCCAATGACTAGAGTATTCAATTTGTCAGAGCTAATGGTGGGAAGCTTCGGCGTCTCAGACCCCTGTACGGGAGGAGTAGAGACCAGAGAAGACTCGGCCTCTGACTCCGACTTGCTGCTTAATGGGGAAAACCGGTTGAAAGTTTCTGTCGGCTGAATGAGCGACACCGGTTGAGCGTTCCTACAGCATTTCCTTCCAGAAACCGTGAGAAAGTTGTGAGAAAGTTGTCCGGCTGCGGGGACTATGCCAGGGGATTTATACTACTATCTGTACTTACTAGTGGCACAGACGCTGTTTCATCCTTTCCTACACTGAAATTACCCTTGCCTAACGATTGCGTCTGAAGCTGGGCTTGTAGCACAGCTATCCTCGCCGTAAGGCGACTACAGCGACTGCAATTAGAAGGCATCATGTTAATGTTACTACTTAGCTTCGGCTGTTGGAGGTCCTGACGAATCGTGTCCAGATAAAGCGTCCGGAGTGAAAAAGTTGAGGAAAAAATAAATTTAAAAAAATAAACATAAACGGTCATTAAAAAGTAAAAACCGTAAAGTTGTCAGGTAGCAAAATAGGTTGGCAACAAAACGCACAGCAACTCGAAAACAAGTCTGCAAGTTGTGACCGGAAATGACGTCTGTGTACGTGTATTGTCGAAGCCGTCTGTGTACGCCGTCTGTGTAAATATGAAACTAATTATGAGAAGATGAAATGTGATGTTAGCCTTCTAAATGAGAGAATGGTTTTTCATATCAAGTTTTAACTAGTCGGTGACCACACCGACGTGAGCACAGACAATACGTCGGCATCATAGAATGCCCCCTTTTTCCAGAAGTGTATAAAACCACCTGTGACAAAATTTACATTAGACCAGAGAGCATGGATTGGTAGCTACATGTTGAAATTGCTGGAATTTAAATCTCTACAAACCCAGGAGACGTCACAAATGGTTCTACAATAGAGACCAATATATTTCTACAGAAGGAGCAAATCTTAGACACCGCTTTACCAGTCTGCAGCTGAAAATGTGCGTAAGACTAGGACGAGGATACCGACTACAGCAGAAGCATCTATTCTAACAGATCAACTCTAAGAACAATGCTACTCTGAAAGATCCATTCTCAAAAACATTTCCCTATGCAACAACCATCAGTACGCCTGACGTTTCCATAATAACAGAGCTACAAAGTTCATGGCGACCAGAGGAACGCAACCATAGACTTTGTCGACTCTCTCCAGCAGAAGGACTGGCGATCACAGAGAGAGACACAAATGCATACTCTCATAAATATGTAAATTGCCATTTATTTTCGAATGAGCGGCTGTTCATGTTCAAAGTATTAGCATTTCCATGATTGTAGTTATCATCTGCATGTACGTGGGTCCACTCTGAGTTTCGCGCTCTTGAGCTGCCCCCACCCATTTCCTTTGTCTACCAAGCCGTCATATCGATTTCGTCCATCAGGGACTTTTCTTTGTATCATGTTAGTGACCAACATATGACCTATTGTTGTGTGTGTTTATGTAATTCTGTTGTTATTTAGTTAGTAAATAAATAATTAAGCCAATTTGTATAGTGCTGATTCTCACAAACACAGCTAACACTGTCAAACAAGCTCGGAATGAACACCCACAAGCTTACTATCATAGGCTTCGTTCAGCTTACTTTTGCCTACTCACTGAAACAGGAATGGAAGAGCGGTTACCATTCAAACAAATGTTTCTGTTGAACATGTATCCCACCTTCATTACCTACTTGGGCCCTACAGCCCACATTGGCTTGCCTATCTACAACTCAGAGAGCTTGCAAGCACAGATTTTGAGGCATCAAAACCCCAAGAGCCTTGACATCTCGGTTTTGAAGTTTGACCAGAACCACTCACTCCAGTTAGAGGGTGCATTATCAGGTATTGGAGCATTGAGAGATGACGCACAACAACTGTTTCTACCATGAACCAAAATTCCAATAACCACCGCGGTCAAAATAACTGTAAAGTAAGTCGTCATCGACACAACTACCGCTACCGCTGTTCGCTACGTTCCTGCACTCAACCCATACCAATTGTCAGAGCACAAGGGTTAAAGGACGATCAAAATATAGACCAATGTTTTCTAGAAGTTCTACTAAGTGAAGAACTAAAGCGAACACATTTTGAGATAAGGGAAAAAGATAAGTCACAAGGACTAGACAGGGAATTGCCGGACATCAGGTCCGCAGGAATTGATGACCGTAGAAAAATCTAATTTCTCCCATTCTCAATCGAGACCCTATCCAGGGCCCTCTCGATCAAGAAACAAGCCCACAGGCTTTGTCTATAGACTCTGATATAACGGTTGTGAAGAAAAAGGTCAAAAGCTTTGCTAAAGCCAAGAAACCTCCAAATCTGAAAAGTCGATCTGCTTTCACCTTGAGCAGAAATGACAGATCACGTCGTTGCGAATGACCAATCCACTGACCAACGCAACTCTAAACGGCCATACCTGGAAACAGTCCTGGAGGACTGCTTAACTTGTCATGCGCTAATTGACTCGGACATGACAATATCTCTCAAATATTGTTCAATGATCTCAAAAGGGCTTTGAAGCAAACTAAACATTGGTTAAAAGTGGAATGACGCGACACTTCGAGGTTTCACTCAGACTACCTCGCCTCTCACATTGAGAATCATGCTGAAACTACACTTCCAGAACGTATCGCTCGTTCACCCTGTGTATGTTACCAGCCTCGATTCTGAACCCCTGCTACTCGGTGTAGACTTGATGGATCCGTTACTCCCACTAGTGGTTTGGTAAACCAACCACGTATGGTCACAGGCCACAGTGCCTTCTCCACTGGCCACACTCTCTTCCCCTAGCATTAGCTGCAACGCAGTCATTCACAAAGGATATCTGTCAACAGCACCTCTTGGGAAAAACACATTTTGAAACCTCTTGGTGCAGAATCCGATCCAAGGAGATATTACGATATCTCGACACATTCCATCAGCAAACTTATTTGACCATTCTTTTCATGATTTCAAGCCAGCAGTCTCTGTGAATGAGCAACATCCTTCCTGCTTGTAGTTGAGATGAACTTCTCTTGCCCTTTGGACACTTCCGCAAGCACTGTGGCCATCTCAGCAAGAAAAATGTGCAGTGTACTCTGCTTCCAATGAGACATCTTCCGCTTTGTGGGGGACTGTCACCCCTTACAATGACACTAATGGCATCAGTCCCACAACTGACTCGATGACTCCCACTGGTGAAACACCTTGCGATATCACAGACAGATATCTTTGTCTTAGTTCGCAGGTACTGAAGAGGTTGCCAAACACGGACGCTGTGGTGACTAACAGGCCTCGACAGCCACTGAGCGTTTTGAAGCACAAACACTATGAGATTTGGTTGAACGGTTTCAGCCATTCTCATAACAACACGGACAACTCATACATGGGGGGCTACGTGCAACACTGTACTAGGCCGCCAGAGCAGAAAACAAATCTAGTTGTAAATTCCCCTATGAGAACAGTGAGGAGCAGACAGGCCCCTCGACGGGGATAACTGTAAGGGTTTTCCTGTGGTGAAGGAGAAGCGGACCAAAATGCAGCGTGGTGGTTATTCATGTTCTTTAATAAAGGAACTAGACATGAAATAACTAACAAAACAATAAATGTGGAAAACCAAAAACAGTCCTATCTGGTGCAAACACAGAGACAGGAACAATCACCCACAAACACACAGTGAAACCCAGGCTACCTAAGTATGATTCTCAATCAGAGAAATACCCCAAAACATAGAAAAACAAACATAGACTGCCCACCCAATTCATGCCCTGACCATACTAAATAATGACAAAACAAAGGAAATAAAGGTCAGAACGTGACAATAACCTTAGAACACATCTAAGATATTACTGAGGTGTACCACACTGGTTGTAAAAGTCCAGTGGATACCTCCAAAACAAATGGAAAAAATAATCATTCCTTGCCATGTGTAGTTTCAACTACAATGCAACTAGTACCATGCTCTAATTATGTGTTCTAGTAGGATAACATTTCAGAATAAATTGATAGGACAACTGGTCCCCTTGAGTACCAGTGACAATGCCAGCACAGTCAGTCCAGCCACAATCGGTCAAATTGCTATTGAGAATAGCGATAGAGGAGTTAGTAGTCACTCAGATTGCAACACGTGTAAGGGAATCTCCAGAACACTCTTCTGATGGTTAACACACATGCCACTAATAAATAGAACCCTTCATTCAGGAGGAAGGTTATTAGATGTCATGAACCATGATCACACTGCATAGGACTGGTTCAGTGCTAAGAGAGTACTTCCATTGTGAGGTTAGCTCCTCCGTGGATAACATAGCTGTGAAATAGACACCTTCATACCTATCACCAATAAAATGGTGTAAGCCACATTGACGCGTAGTAAAACTACTACAGGTCCCCTTAACACATCTTGAGGTTGGCATCAATTCTCACTGACCTCCAGGCATTGACCTGGACATGATCTGATGACGTCAGACTCATTCTGAACAGGTTGCAGCCTACCCAGAAACTTTGTTTCTTTCCCTTGGTATGTTGTGTAAGCACAAACACACATGTACAATGGAATATTTAATGAGGATTTATGGCCGGATCACTTAAGGGTCCGAACAAAATACCAGCCTTAGTAAAGTTGAACATTTACTCTGAGGCCTTTAACTCTACAGCTACAGTACTCACCAGTTTCTCCACAGAGGTCCATAGGACATCCCTGTAGACTGCCCAAAACTGCTGCCTTACAGCTGTAGACTTTTTATGTAGTTATCAACTTAGGATAGTGCCCTAAGCAACACACACCGCGAATTAGGAACATCCTAGATGTGACATTAGGCAATGACATGATAGAGTCATTTTGCTAAGACCTTGGTCGTATATAGAATAGAGTACAATTAGATGATTAAAGTGTGATAACTACAGTGGCTTGCAAAAGTATTCACACCCCTTGGCATTTTTCCTATTTTGTTGCCTTACAACCTGGAATTAAAATAGATTTTTGGGCAGTTTGTTTAATTTGATTTACACAACATGCCTACCACTTTGAAGATGCAAAATATTTTTTATTGTGAAACAAACAAGAAATAAGACACACAAAAATCAAACTTGAGCGTGCATAACTATTCACGGAATACTTTTGCAAGGCACTGTACATGTTGAAATGGTTGGAATTACAATCTCTACAAACCAAGGAGACGGACGGTGTGAAATTGGACGTCACGAATGGTTAGATAATAGAGACCAATAGATTGCTACAGAAGGAACAAATCCTGTGTTTTTATGGTCTGCACTCTAGTTCCCTGCAGCTCATCTGGGCATATGGTCAACAAAGATGGTTTGAGCTGACAAATAAGTTAAAGACTGCATTACATAGACAATCACGTGTTTAACTAGGGATAGTTTAGGAGTAGAACAATTCCTCATTGTCTCAAAATCATCCTTGCATCTGGTAAACTAAGTCAGGGTGGGGTTAAGACAACAACCCACATCCAGATAACGACAGGACGAACCCAGAGTGGCTTATGATGCGCCTTGGTCTGCATGAGGGGGGTTGAACCAACCATGACTGAGCATTGTTAGTGTCAGCTATATATAGTACTCTGCATTTGTGTAAAGGTTAGGTTACTCGGTCCAACACAAGGGTGGGGGATCGACCAGCATCATTATTGCAATAATTAATCGATATTAAATAAAGATGATTGAAGAAATGACCAAATCTCTCTCAGCACTGAATTTCCACGACACATGGCAAAATGCTCAACTAGTAAAGGTTCAAGACTTGCAGCCACTCCAATCTGTCCCCTATACATTTTTACATTGATGGGCATACCCAGAATTACCATATAAATGACTGTTTTCTGTTAGAGTGGACATACAGCCCAGGTGATAATGGAGAGGGAGAGAGGGAGGTGAGAGAGAGACAGGAAGCAGAAAGATCTCATTACTGTACCTACTGCTAGGTGCTCATGGTTAACACAATGACTAGGATGGAGTGAGGATGAGGAGGAGAGAGAGAGACAGGAAGCAGAAACATCTCATGTACTGTACCTACTGCTAGGTGCTCATGGTTAACACAATGACTAGGATGGAGTGAGGATGAGGAGGAGAGAGAGAGAGAGAAAAACAGAGACAGAAAGGGCATTGTTGTCATTGTATGTTTTGGAATACAGGGAAACTGAGTGAAAGATATTCAGGCTACACAGCAACCCATATACTTTTGAAGCTCTAGTACCCTCAAACTCAACTCTGGATCTGGAAGCCAGTTCCACTGCTTTGTAAATGTGTCCCCTCTAACCAGGGACTGAGTTAGACCTGGGACACCATGTGGGTGGTTCCCCTCTAACCAGGGACTGAGTTAGACCTGGGACACCATGTGGGTGGTTCCCCTCTAACCAGGGACTGAGTTAGACCTGGGACACCATGTGGGTGGTTCCCCTCTAACCAGGGACTGAGTTAGACCTGGGACACTTGGTGGGTGCAAATAATGATCAGGTAGAACAGAAAACCAGCAGGCTCCGGACATTGTAGGGTCAGAGTTGAATACCCCTCCTCGAGTGGATCTAAGACATTTCTAACAATGGCACAAGACATTTGTCTTTTTAGACAAAAATCACACGTTAAAACAACAACACAATAACAACTAAGCCATGAATACTGAAATGAGTAAAATAGCACAGATGTCACAGATGTTGGCTTGGGCTACAACCTCAAAACTTGAGGAGCCAGAAATTCATCCCAAGTCAACATGATGACTACAGAAATCACTGTGTTAACCCACAGGCACAGCCACTCTGGGTCTCATTTCCTGTAAGGAGTAAGTAGATGGAGAAGTGGAGAAAGGCAGAATCAGAAGAGCTCTCCAGAAAACACCTCACCTACATATGCTCAAAGAAATCCGTTGAGTTCATGACATATGTGAATAACAATATGGTATAACAATGAAATGATTGAATTGAATTGAATGGTTATGTGGTGTGTGTGTGTCAGGGCCATGCACAGACCTTTCAGGGGGCAGGTGATCAAAATTAACCCCCCTGCTTAAAAAAAGACTTTCTGAAACAACACACACATCACAAATTGTAAGCAAGCTAGTTAAGCTACAGTTCCTCCTAAAGACATGATTGACATCAGGATGATTGACATCAGAATGATTGACATCAGAATGATTGACATCCGGAAAAGAGGGTGGGCTATCAGCTGACCGTTGATGATTGATGTAAAAAAATGTTTTACTGATTTGGGTTTATCTTCAAAGCTCTTAATAAGTTCTTAAATAATAAGTTCTTCATATAATATTAATAACCCACGATATATGACTGGCTGGTGGCATGTGTGGATATGTTAGTATATGTGCTGCTGCCCTGACACACGTGCTACTCTTGGCTGATGAAGGGCTGGAGTTGAGTGGAGGGTCGTTGATACAGCCGCTCCTCACTATGTCTTTCTGCCTCTGAAACAGCCAACCAGACAGAAAATTGTGCGCCGAAAACAATGGGTGTAGACCTTACAGTGATATGCTTACTTACAAGCCCTTGACCAACAATGCAGTTTTAAGGAGAAAAAATAAGAAAAGAAAATAAGAACCAAAAGTAACAAATAATTAAAGAGCAGCAGTAAAATAACAATAGCGAGGCTATATACAAATCAAATCAAATCAAAAATCAAATCAAATTTATTTATATAGCCCTTCGTACATCAGCTGATATCTCAAGTGCTGTACAAAAACCCAGCATAAAACCCCAAACAGCAAGCAATGCAGGTGTAGAAGCACGGTGGCTAGGAAAAACTCCCTAGAAAGGCCAAAACCTAGGAAGAAACCTAGAGAGGAACCAGGCTATGTGGGGTGGCCAGTCCTCTTCTGGCTGTGCCGGGTGGAGATTATAACAGAACATGGCCAAGATGTTCAAATGTTCATAAATGACCAGCATGGTCGAATAATAATAAGGCAGAACAGTTGAAACTGGAGCAGCAGCACAGTCAGGTGGAAGTTGAAACTGGAGCAGCAGCATGGCCAGGTGGACTGGGGACAGCAAGGAGTCATCATGTCAGGTAGTCCTGGGGCATGGTCCTAGGGCTCAGGTCAGTTGAAACTGGAACAGCAGCATGGCCAGGTGGACTGGGGACAACAAGGAGTCATCATGTCAGGTAGTCCTGGGCCATGGTCCTAGGGCTCAGGTCCTCCGAGAGAGAGAAAGAAAGAGAGAAGGAGAGAATTAGAGAACGCACACTTAGATTCACACAGGACACCGAATAGGACAGGATAAGTACTCCAGATATAAAAAACTGACCCCAGCCCCCCGACACATAAACTACTGCAGCCCCAATACTGGAGGCTGAGACAGGAGGGGTCAGGAGACACTGTGGCCCCATCCGAGGACACCCCCGGACAGGGCCAAACAGGAAGGATATAACCCCACCCACTTTGCCAAAGCACAGCCCCCACACCACTAGAGGGATATCTTCAACCACCAACTTACCATCCTGAGACAAGGCTGAGTATAGCCCACAAAGATCTCCGCCACGGCACAACCCAAGGGGGGGGGGGCGCCAACCCAGACAGGATGACCACAACAGTGAATCAACCCACTCAGGTGACGCACCCCCTCCAGGGACGGCATGAGAGAGCCCCAGTAAACTAGTGACTCAGCCCCTGTAATAGGGTTAGAGGCAGAGAATCCCAGTGGAAAGAGGGGAACCGGCCAGGCAGAGACAGCAAGGGCGGTTCGTTGCTCCAGAGCCTTTCCGTTCACCTTCCCACTCCTGGGCCAGACTACACTCAATCATATGACCCACTGAAGAGATGAGTCTTCAGTAAAGACTTAAAGGTTGAGACCGAGTTTGCATCTCTGACATGGGTAGGCAGACCGTTCCATAAAAATGGAGCTCTATAGGAGAAAGCCCTGCCTCCAGCTGTTTGCTTAGAAATTCTAGGGACAATTAGGAGGCCTGCGTCTTGTGACCGTAGCGTACGTGTAGGTATGTACGGCAGGACCAAATCAGAGAGATAGGTAGGAGCAAGCCCATGTAATGCTTTGTAGGTTAGCAGTAAAACCTTGAAATCAGCCCTTGCTTTGACAGGAAGCCAGTGTAGAGAGGCTAGCACTGGAGTAATATGATCAAATTTTTTGGTTCTAGTCAGGATTCTAGCAGCCGTATTTAGCACTAACTGAAGTTTATTTAGAGCTTTATCCGGGTAGCCGGAAAATAGAGCATTGCAGTAGTCTAACCTAGAAGTGACAAAAGCATGGATTAATTTTTCTGCATAATTTTTGGACAGAAAGTTTCTGATTTTTGCAATGTTACGTAGATGGAAAAAAGCTGTCCTCGAAATGGTCTTGATATGTTCTTCAAAAGAGAGATCAGGGTCCAGAGTAACGCCGAGGTCCTTCACAGTTTTATTTGAGACGACTGTACAACCATTAAGATTAATTGTCAGATTCAACAGAAGATCTCTTTGTTTCTTGGGACCTAGAACAAGCATCTCTGTTTTGTCCGAGTTTAATAGTAGAAAGTTTGCAGCCATCCACTTCCTTATGTCTGAAACACATGCTTCTAGCGAGGGCAATTTTGGGGCTTCACCATGTTTCATTGAAATGTACAGCTGTGTGTCATCCGCATAGCAGTGAAAGTTTACATTTTGTTTTCGAATAACATCCCCAAGAGGTAAAATATATAGTGAACACAATAGTGGTCCTAAAACGGAACCTTGAGGAACACCGAAATTTACAGTTGATTTGTCAGAGGACAAACCATTCACAGAGACAAACTGATATCTTTCCGACAGATAAGATCTAAACCAGGCCAGAACATGTCCGTGTAGACCAATTTGGGTTTCCAATCTCTCCAAAAGAATGTGGTGAATACAGGTGGTACCGGTACAGAGTCAATGTGCTGGGGCACAGGTTAGTCAAGGTAATTGAGGTAATATACACATCTAGTTAGATTTATTAAAGTGACCATGCATAGATAATTAACAGAGAGTAGCAGCAGAGTAAAATGGGGGGGGGGGGGGGGGGGCAATGCAAGTAGTGTGGGTAACCATTTGATTAGCTGTAGGAGTCTTATGGCTTGGGGGTAGAAGCTGTTTAGAAGCCTTGGACCTAGACTTGGCACTCCGGTACTGCTTTCCGTGTGGTAGCAGAGAGAACAGTCTATGACTGGGGTGGCTGGAGTCTTTGACCATTCTTAGGGCCTTCCTCTGACACCACCAGGTATAGAGGTCCTGGATGGCAGGAAGCTTGGCCCCAGTGATGAGTGGGAATAGGTTTTGTCATGCTCTCTTCACAAGGGTCTTGGTGTGCTTGGATCATGTTAGTTTGTTGGTGATGTGGACATCAAGGAAATTGAAATTCTCGACCTGCTCCACTACAGCCTCAACAAGGATAATGGGAGCGTGCTTGCTCCTCCTTTTCCTGTAGTCCACAATCATCTCCTGTGTCTTGATCACACTGAGGGAGAAGTTGTTGTCCTGGCACCACACGACCAGGTCTTTGACCTCCTCCTTATAGGCTGTCTCGTTGTTGATCAGGCCTACCACTGTTGTGTCATCGGCAAACTTAATGACGGTGTTGGATTCGTGCCTGGGAGTACATGAGGGGACTGAGCACGCACCCCTGAGGGGCCCCCGTGTTGAGGATCAGCGTGGCAGATGTATTGTTACCTACCCTTACCACCTGGGGGCGTCCCGTCAGGAAGTCCAGGATCCAGTTGCAGAGGGAGGTGTTTAGTCCCAGGGCCCTTAGCTTAGTGATGAGCTTTGAGGGCACTATGGTGTTGAACGCTGAGCTGTTCTCAATGAATAGCATTCTCACATAGGTGTTCATTTTGTCCAGGTGTGAAAGGGCAGTGTGGAGTGCAATAGAGATTGCATCATCTGTGGATCTGTTGGGATGGTATGTAAATTGGAGTGGGTCTAGGTTTTCCGGGATAATGGTGCTGATGTGAGCCCTGACCAGCCTTCAAAGCACTTCATGGCTACAGAAGTGAGTGCTACGGGTAGTCATTTAGTCAGGTTACGTTAGTGTTCTTGGGCACAGGGACTATGGTGGTCTGCTTGAAACATGTTGGTATTACAGACAGGGAGAGGTTGAAAATGTTAGTGAAGACACTTGCCAGTTTGTCAGCTTATGCTCGGAGTACACGTCCTAGTAATCCATCTGAATGTTGACCTGTTTAAATGTCTTACTCACATCGGCTACAGAGAGCATGAACTCACAGTCGTCCGGAACAGCTGATGCTCTCATGCATGTATCAGTGTTACTTGCCTCGAAGCGAGCATAGATGTAATTTAGCTCATCTGGTAGGCTTGTGTCACTGGGCAGCTTGAGGCTGTGCTTGTCTTTGTGGTCTGTAATAGTTTGCAAGCCCTGCCACATCCGACTAGCGTCGGAGCCGGTGCAGTACGATTCGAACTTGGCCCTGTACTGAAGTTTTGCCTGTTTGATGGTTTGTCGGAGTGCATAGCAGGATTTCTTCTGGGTTAGAGTCCCGCTCCTTGAAGCAGCAGCTCTATAATGATACAAATCAAGTGTTATCAAGTGTTAATAAAACGTTATGTAGCTGTGGCACTACTGTTGATATTTAAACTAGGTAGCAAGCTTCACACACTCTACTGGTGACCACATCTCAAGCCTCTCAAGCCATGCATGTCTGGATACCGGGCGTTCAGAACAACAATACTATTTTTTTGTTATATACCACCCAAAATGACACTTCACTTGGCTAGTGAGAGCACAAAGGGACATGTGCTTAGCACAGGTAGACTCCTATCTATGGACGTGCCTGGTGTGTGTGTGCGTGGCACATTTAGGTGTGTGTGTACGTGTCGATCTGCCCAGCTTCTCCCTTATTGCACACAAAAGGTGTGATATCGTCCTTGTGTTGTAATGCAAGGGTCATCATATGAAATTGGAACCGTGCATCATGGCCAGCAGAAATAACTATAAGTAGTCTTCTGCCACTATTAGAGAAAATACAGGTTTCCCTTGAGTTTCTCTCTAGCCCTGTTTATACCTGCCATTTACACACGTCTTTCGTCCTGAACTTGTCCTGATCTTAACCTGATGTTGTCTGTTTACACTTATAAGTGTCACAATCACTATCAGATCACAATGTGTCTTTTAGTCATCTACAGTTGTCTAAAAATCTGGGCACAATCAGCATGTGAACAAGATCAGGACGAAGGCCGCATGTTAGAACCACGTATAAACAGGGCTTCAGTGGCACTAAAAAATAAGCTTCCACAAGAACTTTAATAAGTGCTTCTGCATTTGTTGTCTCCCCTGCAGGATTTGTTCTAAATTTCAACGAACGTAAGGGATTTGAAGAGAAACAGGTGTGTATCTACAAAGGCAACTTCAGCACACATTATTAACTGTCAGAAGGTAGACCAGGGACAGGATAGGGATTACTGGGAATCCAACATATTCCAGGAAGTGTGGTATCTTCATTTCCTACTTCATAAATCTTTACTGGTAAACTGTTAACCCCAAGGCATTTCTTACTCAAATAATTCTAGTAAATTGAACTCAATGTCAAGGCTCAGGAAAAGACCCAGATGCAGACAGTTTCAAAGTAACAAACATGTATTACTTAAACAGGCAAACGACAGGTCAAGGGCACGCAGAGGTCAGTAGTCCAGAGCAGAATCTGAACGGTACAGAACGGCAGGCAGAGGTCAGTAGTCCAGAGCAGAATCTGAACGGTACAGAACGACAGGCAGAGGTCAGTAGTCCAGAGCAGAATCTGAACGGTACAGAACAACAGGCAGAGGTCAGTAGTCCAGAGCAGAATCTGAACGGTACAGAACGGCAGGCAGAGGTCAGTAGTCCAGAGCAGAATCTGAACTGTACAGAACGGCAGGCAGAGGTCAGTAATCCAGGGTAGTATGGCAAGGTACAGAACGACAGGCAGAGGTCAGTAATCCAGGGTAGTATGGCAAGGTACAGAACGACAGGCAGAGGTCAGTAATCCATAAAAATTCCAACTGTTGGACATTCTAATGCTGGCTTCCCATAGGAATTACACATCACAGCCAGCATAATGTGACTTGCAGGTAGGGTTGCAAAATTCTGGTAAAAATCCCATGTTTTCCAGAAATCTAGGTCAGAAGATTTCTGGGAAACTTACTGGAATTTTGCAACCCTCACCATGAGTTTCAGGCCACTGTGTTAGGGTAAAGCTAGGCCTCAAAATAAGGTCTCATTAGGTATGTAATGTATTGTCATAAAAATTGTAATTATAATATTTACCTAGGAACTCACTTGGTGAAGGCCACAGGACTGGAATGAAAGAATTCAACAACCATGTCTATGTCACTAACAAACACAGTCATGGGTGGTAATTCTACAATTCACTTGAAAAGGCAAGGCACACTGGGAAATTGTATTGGAGGCGAGGCTTCCTAAAAATGTTCAAGCTGATACAACTCAAACTTGGACCCCCTACAGGGTCACAGTGACTCTATCTGTTTGAGTAATGACTACAACATCACTTTAGTAACTGTACTCTGATATTTTAAGTGCAACAGGTTTCCTTCAAAGTTTTGAGTAATGACAGCACATTGGGGCTTACACTGTACCTCTACTTCCTGAAGATACACAGACACACTGACTCAAGTGAAAGTTTATCTCACTCTCTGTGCTCTCTTTCTCTCACTCACTTTAGCTCTCACACAAACACACACACAAGCCTCCCCTACACACACACTCTATCAGTGTTGAGTGATGCCCCTCTCAAACCCCCAAACTCCATCCCATCCCACTCTTCCTGTGACGCCAGTCTGTTGCCCCATTGGCCCAGAACCCTGAACCAGAACTCTCAGATTTAGAGAGACTTCCACTTTGACAGGAGCAGATGAGTTAGAATCACACCATGCATGCAGACCAACCTTAATTCATTTTCCACTGTCTCGACACAGCCACTTGGAGGGGTAATTTACCACTCACAGATGGAAACCTGTCTTCGGGGAGGGAAGGGAGGAAGAGGGGAAGGAAGGAGGACGAGAGAGAAGGGTCGTTTTTCAGGAGAAAGGACGAGGCTCTGAGGAGTTGACTGGCGCTTCATTTCCACTTAAGGGGAAAAGTCATTTCTCTCTCGCCGTCCTCTGAGATGTGGCTCTTGTTAAATCCAAGGCTTTGTGGCTATAGAGGACAACCTGTGTCTTGGCATTGAGGAAGATATTACCACAGAGCCCTTAAGCCATGACTGTGACAACAAGGATAGATGGAAGGAATGAGAGAAGGTGATGAAGGGACAGAGGATTCTGGAAGGAGAGTGAGAGGATGAAAGACAGGATAGGAGGGGAAGGAGAGGGAGAGGATAGTGGTTGGAGAAACAGATACACTTGAAAGGTGGGAGACAGAGAAAGCTAGACAAGAGAGAGAGGAGAGAGAGAGGAGAGAGAGAGAGAGAGAGAGAGAGAGAGAGAGAGAGAGAGAGAGAGAGAGAGAGAGAGAGAGAGAGAGAGAGAGAGAGAGAGAGAGAGAGAGAGAGAGAGAGAGAGAGAGAGAGAGAGAGAGAGAGAGAGAGAGAGAGAGAGAGAGAGAGAGAGAGAGAGAGAGTAAGAGAGAGAGAGAGAGAGAGAGAGAGAGAGAGAGAGAGAGAGAGAGAGAGAGAGAGAGAGAGAGAGAGAGAGAGAGAGAGAGAGAGAGAGAGAGAGAGAGAGAGAGAGAGAGAGAGAGAGTGAGAGAGAGAGAGAGAGAGAGAGAGAGAGAGAGAGAGAGAGAGAGAGAGAGAGAGAGAGAGAGAGAGAGAGAGAGAGAGAGAGAGAGAGATAATAATACTAATAGAAGAGAGCCAATGAGGGGGAGGAATCCAGGGGCCGGAGTAGTCTGTTGATGGTCTAGAAAAGGGCTCTAGGGTTGCCTTGGGTTTTATTGATGAGGTTGGAGTAGTAGACTGATTGGGGATGAGAGGGATTGGAAACAGGGATTTCCTTGCAAGGTTAACATCCTTGTTGGATGTTAGTGCCAAGAGCAAGGACACAGGTACTGACTCAGTAATGCCATCAATATAATCCACACATGCTCTCCTGTGTACTCTCCTGTTCACTCTCCTGTGCATATTGATATCTAATTTCAGAGGATAATGGCTGGGTGATACCTGAATACCTTACTGATTTGGTAAATATGTTTACCCAACAATATTTGATGACTTTTACATTAGATTCGCCACTGTAAGAGGGGCAGAAGGTTCTGCAAACCACCAAAGCACATCTCAAATTCCTTCATCATACTGCTAGTGCTCTCACCAGTCACCCGATTCAATTTTTAATCAATTCTTGTTTTGCAAAGATGAACTGTACAAATTATACAAAAAATAATATCAGACCAGTATTACACCAGTATCAGACCAGTATTACACCAGTATTACACCAGTTTCGAACCAGTATTAGACCAGTATCAGACCAGTATTAGACCAGTATCAGACCTTTATCAGACCAGTACTACACCAGTACCAGACCAGTACTACACCAGTATCAGACCAGTACTACACCATTATTAGACCAGTATCAGACCAGTACCACACCAGTATCAGACCAGTATTACACCAGTATCAGACCTTTATCAGCCCATACTACACCAGTATCAGACCAGTACTACACCAGTATCAGACCAGTACTAATCCAATATCAGACCAGTATCAGACCAGTACTACACCAGCATCAGACCAGTATCAGACCAGTACTACAGACCAGTATCAGACTAGTACTACACCGGTATTAGACCAGTATCAGACCAATACCATACCAGTATCCGACCAGTACTACACCAGTATTAGACAAGTAATACACCTGTATCAGACCAGAATTAGACCAGTACTACACCAGTATCAGACCAGTATCAGACCAGACCATTACAGACCAGTACAAGACCAGTATCAGATCAGTATCAGACCAATACCAGACCAGTATCAGACCAGTACTACACCAGTATTAGACCAGTACTATACCAGTATCAGACCAGACCATTATCAGACCAGTACAAGACCAGTATCAAACCAATATTAGACCAGTACTACAACAGTATCAGACCAGACAAGTATTAGACCAGTACCAGACCAGTATCAAACCAGTATCAGACCAGTGTCAGACCAGTACTACACCAGTATCAGACCATTACCAGACCAGAATCAGACCTGTACCAGACCAGTATCAGACCAGTACCACACCAGTATCTGACCAGTGGCAGACCACTAGCAGACTTGCACTGCACCAGTATCAGACCAGCACTAGACCAGTAACAGACCGGTATTAGACCAGTACTACACCAGTACCAGACCAGTATCAGATCAGTACCAGACCAGTACCAGACCAGTACTACACCAGTGTCAGACCAGTAGCAGACGAGTAGCAGACCAGTACTACACCAGTATCAGACCAGTACTACACCAGTATCAGACCAGTACCAGACCAGTATCAGACCAGTACCAGTACCAGACCAGTATCAGACCTGTATTAAAAAAAATGAATCCCCCCCACCCCACACAACACTTACAATCTCTGAGAGTCAAGCAAACATCTATACTGTAAGTAATAGGACCTAAGTAATGTCACAGTTTTGATCTGAATCCCAGCCTCCCATGGGAGAAACCAACATCTTAACCATTAGGCTAAGAGGAAATTCTGAGGGTGTCACTGATTTAGCAGGCAAGTATAGAGTCAAAGTTTGCATCATCACAAAGTCTGTATTAACTGAGGACTGAACAGGAACAGGCAGAGGGGAGTAATCATTATGGCTACATTATTTAGCGGTTTGATACTGATCCATGCATCACAAAGCCTGAAGGTACGGCTACAGAAGGTAATGTCTCCATATTGCCAGGAAGACAGAATGACGGACATAAATACAATGGTTCATTGGATCAGTCTAACACTTTGTACATATACTGATGCCATCTAGTGGCCAAAATCTAAATTGCACCTGGGCTGATATAATACATTATGGCCTCTCTCTTGCATTTCAAAGATGATGGTACAAAAAATACAAAATAATGTTTTTTTTCCTTCTTTGTATTATCTTTTACTAGATCTATTGTGTTATATTCTACTACATTCCTTTCACATTTCCATAAACTTCAACGTGTTTCCTTTCAAATGGTACCAATAATATGCATATCCTTGCTTCAGGGCCTGCGCTACAGGCAGTTAGATTTGGGTATGTCATTTTAGGCAAAAAAATGTTAAAAAGGGGCTAATGCTTAAGAGGTTTTAACCACGTCGTCCAAAGCTCTCCAGGCAACTGTTGTGACGTGACTTGAATTAATGTGATGACTGTTATTTATCAAATCAACTAACTATATTTAATTGTTACCCGATTAAATTAATCATGTGACAATTAACTCATTAGGAATATGGGGCACCACGGAAGAAGTTGTTTAAAGAGTTACCATCTCCCAAATAAACTCTAAAGATATATAAACATATGTAATATATTGATAACAGTCACTTATTAATCATTACCTCATATTAGTCTCATTCTGAATGTTGCAGACTTCTTAAATCCGCAAGAACCCCTGCCTTTTCTGATTATTCAGTACAATACACATTTTTTTTATTTTTTTTATTTACTAATGAACTAAATAATAACACAGAATACACATTTACATGAGACAAAGGTCCCTGGTGGACTGACATGCACAGCTGCAGACTGTCAAATATTCTGGTCTAGTCTTTATCTTCTCCACTCGTGTTGAGAGTTTCAGAGTTTCTAACCATTTCAACGTGTGGTCAACGCTTCACACTTCTCTGGTCTGAGGTGAGGTTATCTTCTCACCTCGTGTTGAGTCTTAGAGTTTCAACCATTTGTAATGTTCAGCTCACGCTGTCTGTCTGCTGGTCTGTTAGGTGAGGTTATCTCCTCACCTCGTGTTTTTTCCACGTTTCAGAATTTCCAACCATGTTGTTCGTCTGTTGATCTGATATGTTAATTCTTAGCAAGTTCTTTTAAGCACTCTAGTTGGAAAGGCGCTTCCATCACACTGACACAATCTTCTGACCTCATTAGGGGCGTGGCTTAGTTAATGTGCCAGGACATGAAAAGCAATATGGCAGGATTATTCTTTAGATCCCACAGAAAATTCTTGACATTGCTATCTTATAAATATTGTTCCCATATTCACTTTTTGGACTAAAAGATTTTGTGAGGTAAAATGTCTCTGTAACAAAACCATATCAATCTTGCTACTAGAGAGCCAGAGGGAGAGTTCTCTCTCCCTTCATTTATGACAGGGTGTGATGGTGTCATAAAACTGGCCAAGACCCCCTCCCCTTCTCCTCTCCTGTGGGAGAGAAAGGGTTCTGTCAGCCATTTGCCAAGCTGATCTGAAGCCTTGGATCCTCGCCCAGGAGGGTCATGACACAGCCAACCCGACGACAACAGTGCAGCAAGACCAGTGACTGCCAGTGCTCAAGTCTGTCCAGAAACAGCTACCAAGGCCCAAGCCATTCCAGTAGCCAGCAGAGCTCCACTCCACACCCCACGAGCAGCACTTGAGCCAGACAAGCTATTGCCAACAGACAAGCCTGCCCTGCGACCAACAGAGCTCCGGCAGGCTGAGACGTCAACAGAGCAGCAGCCACACCAGCAACAGCCAGCATTCCAGCTTGCTCAGCCTGCAGACAGCCAGCCAAGCCTGCAGCTACAGCAGGTGCCTGAGCTGGCTACCTAACCGACACAGCCTGTTTCTCCTGGTTGACATGTCTTCCTGGTCCCAGTGTCCACTGCCGTCCTCGAGGACCAGTCCAGCATTGACCTGGGTCCATCTCCAGACCCAGCTCTGGGCTGGTGCTGACCATCTGCTCAAGAAAAAAAATTGTCCCGCAGCTGAATCTAGTTGATGATCCCTGCTGTATAACATATGGTTGAAAAATGTCTGAAACATTTAATTTTGAAACTCATTCTCTTGAAATGTGTTTTAAAGAATGAAAGTAGTACTAACATTTTGTGGGCTGTCTGTAATTCACTACCCATGCTATTAAGTATTAGAAGAATACATTTTACCAGAATGCATTACATCAAGCATTCCAGAGTTGAAGGGAACATACTATAATCCCAAAGTTTCTAAACCCAGAGGCACAACATTGTGAGACTTCCGGGAACGCTTGTGAAACAGAACATACAGACCAGGCCAGGGTTTGGAGATTGAGAAGTCAATGAAAGAAGTGAGCTCCGGC
This sequence comes from Oncorhynchus nerka, assembly GCF_034236695.1. Taxonomy (NCBI): domain Eukaryota; kingdom Metazoa; phylum Chordata; class Actinopteri; order Salmoniformes; family Salmonidae; genus Oncorhynchus; species Oncorhynchus nerka. Next base: position 12,137,267 of record NC_088423.1, on the reverse strand, counting down.
AGGCCGAGGAAAATTCTTCCTCTGTTGTTCATTTTCTCAAAATCTAAAAGCACAACCTCGAGCCAATGCCTTAAGTAGTTGAACATGTTATTACTCCAACCTCATGAAAGTGACAAACTGACACGTTTCTGTTTTCATAAAAAACAACATTATATCGAAGGAGTGCCTTTGATTTGATGGCCTGCACATGCACAGCTGGACTCAAGATGACAGTTAGACCATTAGACGGGTTTTCTACACCTGAGTTTTGCTAGCTAATGTCAAATCAAATCACATTTATTTATAAAGCCCTTCTTACATCAGCTCATGTCTCAAAGTGCTGTACAGAAACCCAGCCTAAAACCTCAAACAGCAAGCAATGCAGGTGTAATAGCATTGTGGCTAGGAAAAACTCCCTAGAAAGGCCAGAACCTAGGAAGAAACCTAGAGAAGAACCAAGCTATGAGGGGTGGCCAGTCCTCTTACGGCTGTGCCGGGTGGAGATTATAACAGAACATGGCCAAGATGTTCAAATGTTCATAGATGCCCGGCAGGGTCAAATAATAATAATCACAGTGGTTGTTGAGGGTGCAACAGGTCAGCACCTCCGGAGTAAATGTCAGTTGGCTTTTCATAGCTGATCATTCAGAGTATCTCTACCTCTCCTGCTGTCTCTAGAGAGTTGAAAACAGCAGGTCTGGGACAGGTAGCACATCCGGTGAACAGGTTAGGGTTCCATAGCCACAGGCGGAACAGTTGAAACTGGAGCACCAGCACGGCCAGGTGGACTGGGGACAGCAAGGAGTCATAAGTCCAGGTTGTCCTGGGGCATGGTCCTATCTCCATGACATCGCCTACAAGTGTAATTGGAGATTTCTAAACAGTTTTTGCCTATCTTCATACTGTTCTGGCTTTGCTAAAATATCGTTGGAATAACCTTCCATCTCATGACATGTTTGCAGTGAGAAGTGGAAGATGGTTCTGGTAAATAAAGTGCCTTTGGAAAGTATTCAGACCCCTTGACTTTTCCCACATTGTTTTTACGATACAGCTTTATTCTTAAACGGATTTAAAAAAAATCTGTAATCTACACACAATACCCCATAATGACAAAGTGAAAACCGGTTTGTAGAAATCTTTGCAAAACAAAATCAACATAAAAAATAAATACCTTATTTCCATAAGTATTCAGACCCTTTGCTTTGAGACTCAAAATTGGGCTCAGGTGCATCCTCTTTCCATTGATTGGACATGATTTGGAAAGGCACACCCCTGTCTATATACGGTCCCACAGTTGACAGTGCAGGTCAGAGTAAAAACCAAGCCATGAGGTCAAAGGAATTTCCCATAGAGCTCCAAGATAAGATTGTGTCGAGGCACAGATCTGAGGAAGGGTACCAAAACTTTTCTGCAGCATTGAAGGTCCCCAAGAACACAGTAGCACTCCATCATTCATAATATCTCTACGAATAGCCGCCTCCAAAGTCGTTTTAGAGAATTCGGCAGTAGATCCAACCGGCCACAGATCATGTGTTATGGTATTTTATCGATGGAAATTTTAATGCACAGCAATACCGCAACAAGATCCTGAGGCCCATTGTCTGGCCATTCATCAGCCACCATCACCCCATGTTTCAGCATGACAATGCTCAGCACCATGTCGCAAGGATCTGTACACAATTCCTGGAAGCTGAAAATGTCCCAGTTCTTCCACGTCCTGCATCCTAACCAGACATGTCACCCATTGAGCATGTTTGGGATGCTCTGGATCGACATGTACGACAGCGTGTTCCAGTCCCTGCCAATATCCAGCAACTTCGCACAGCCATTGAACAACATTCCACAGGCCACAATCAACAGACTGATCAACTCTATGCAAAGGAGATGAGCTGCATGAGGCAAATGATGGTCACACCAGATACTGACTGATTTTTTGATCCACGTCCCTACCTTTTTTTTAAGGCATCATATCTGTATGACAGGAAGTAGAATTTAATTAACAAACCAATCCAAAGATTTTCAACTCGGACATAAAACATGAACTTCTCATTACTTTGACACATATGGTGCGGTGCCTTTGGAAAATATTCAGACCCCTTGACTTTTTCCACATTTTTTTAGCTTACAGACTTATTTTAAAATTGATTAAATTGTTTTTTCCCCCTCATCAATCTACACACAATACCGCATAACGTCAAAGGAAAAACAGGTTTTTAGACATTTTCGCAAATGTATTAAAAATAAAAAACTGAAATATCACATTTACCTATGTATTCAGACCCTTTACTCAGTACTTTGTTGAAGCACCTTTGGCAGTGATTACAGCCTCGAGTCTTCTTGGGTATGACGCTACAAGCTTGGCACACCTGTATTTGGGGAGTTTCTCCCATTCTTCTCTATACATCTATACATTGGGAGCGTTGCTGCACAGCTATTTTCAGGTATCTCCAGAGATGTTCAATCGGGTTCAAGTCCGGGCTCTGGCTGGGCTACTCAAGGAAATTCAGAAACTTTTTCCAGACTTGTTCTTGGCTGTGTGCTTGGGGTCGTTGTCCTGTTTGAAGGTGAAACTTTTCCCCAGTCTGAGGACCTGAGTGCTCTGAAGCAGGTTTTCAATGAGGATCTCTTTGCTCCTTCATCCTTCCCTTGATCCTGAATGTTAGTGTCTTTTCTGTAAGGAAGCTAATTATCCATCATTTATGACATTCCTGGGAGTGTGTAAACTATATTATTTTATTACCATATAATTTTTGTATGTTCTCTATAGTTATGTACTTGAAAATGTATCAATTGACCAATTCGGCACATTTGGGCAGACTTGATACAACATTTTGAACAGTAATGCAATGGTTAATTGGATCAGTCTAAAACTTTGCTGCCATCTAGTGGCTAAAATCTCAATTGCGCCCAGAGTCCTAGGTCATATAATGGTCTTTTTCTTGCATTTCAAAGATGGCGAGAAAAAAATAGAAAACTCATGTTTTTGGCTTTGTATTATCTTTTACCAGTTCTAATGTGTTATATTTTCCTACATTAATTTCACATTTCCACAAACTTTAAAGTGTTTCCTTTCAAATGTTATCGAGAATAGGCTACCTGGGGTGGTAGGTATCCTAGTGGTTAGAGCACTGGACTAGTAACCAAAAGATCAAATCCCTGAGCTGACAAGGTAAAAATCTATTGTTCTGCCCATGAACAAGGCAGTTAACCCACTGTTCCTAGGCCGTCATTGAAAATAAGAATTTGTCCTTAACTGACTTGCCTAGTTAAATGAAGGAAAAATGTAAAAAAAAAAAAAAAAAAAAAATCCTTGCTTCAGGTCCTGAGCTACAGACAGTTAGATTTGGTTATGTCATTTTAGGTGAAAAAAGGGTCAGATCATTAACATTCAATTCTCTGGCAACAGCTCTGGTGGACATTTCTGCAGTCATCATGCCAATTGCACACTCCATCAAAACGTGAGACATCTGTGGTATTGTGTTGTGTGACAAAACTGCTAATTTTAGAGTGGCCTGTTATTGTCCCCAGCACAAGGTGCGCCTATATAATGATCATACTGTTTAATCAGCTTTCTGACATGCCACACCTCTCCTTAACAAAGGAGAAATGACACCAGGGATGTAAACAAATGTGTACACAAAATTTGAGAGAAATACGTTTTTTTTGTGCGAGTAGTTCAGCTCATGAAACATGGGACCAGCACTTTACATGTTGCTTTTATATTTTTGTTGAGCATAAATTCAGAAATGGTAAATTGAGCACAACCCTGGGGAAAGACCAGGGTCTTAGTTGAAGATCACCTTTGTTAATGAATCTCCATGAATAGAATCAGACCAACCTACCCACAGGGCACAGACGTCAACGTCTATTCAACGTTGTTCATCGTAATTTAATTGAACTGACGTGGAAACAACGTTGATTCAATCAGTACATATGCCCTTTCAAAACAAAGGAATGTTGATGCATGAGGGGGTGTTCATGAGAGAATAGAACAAGCCTGCCATCCAACAGTCTGCTCTGGTTCAACCCCAGATACTCATTAGCTCATTGACCTGTGCTGAAGATCTCTAATTTAATAAGTGAGATGAATTGACACAGGAAAGAGAGTGAGAGAGTGAGAAAGAGAGAGAGAGAGAGAAAGAGAGAGAGAAAGAGAAGAGAGAGAGAGAGAGAGAGAGAGAGAGAAAGAGTGACTGAGAGAAGGAAAGAAGTTTGAGAAAGCAAGAGAGGGAAAGAGGCAGAGAGAGTGAGAGTTAGAGACTAGATAGTGTGTTACAGAAATTGAGATGAAAAAGAGATGGATCTTTGACTGATCCTCTGTGAGATGACTTCTGCTGCTGTAGTCTCTAATAACCATTCAGTATAACATCATTACCTAGTCCTAGACCAGCAGTCATTCATCCACCCAACACAGATAGCATCATTAAACCAATATCTATCATTTATCATCATTGAGGAAGAGCAATCCTAACATGCAGGCCTGTTGTAAACTTGTCCTCACTTCAACTTTGTGGCCGTGGATAGAAATAATTACTATGCTCCTCTGCAAACCTTTTCTTCGCAACCTCTGATTTCCAGGGAAAGACATTTGAGGTGATTAACACACATCTCATTTTAAATTCCACCTGTCACAGGATAGGACAGATAGACAGCAGTTCATTGCCTTTATTCAGATGATGAACATCAACAGAGAGAGGACAGTGAGTGTATATGCATTTAGATGTATATCTCTCCCTCTCTGTATCATAACAGCCTTTGAACATCCAAGGCTGTGGTTTAATCAGTCTGCCTTGCAGGGTGGTCCTTTTCTGAAAAACAATCTGTTGCTCCTCTATATGAGTGTCCCAGCCCTACCTTCGTCCCAAATGACACCCTATTCCCTACATAGTGCACTACATTGACCAGAGCAGTGCACTATGTAGAGAATAGTTTCATTTGGGAAGCTTCCCTTGTGTCTGAGCACTAGATAGCCCCGTTGGACTGAAAATAAATCCAGTGGTCTTGTTTCTTATAATACATAATATTCCATTTAGCAGATGCTTTTAACCAACGTGACTAACAGTCATGTGTGCATACATCTTATCACTCACATCATCTGTACTCAACCTCAAAGGAACACACACAAAACACCTCTCTGTCCACACTAACTTTAAAGGCAGAGGCAGACCTGTAGTGAACGTAGTAGCATATGGCCCTCATAGCCGAATGCTGTGTGACTTTTTAGTGGTAACTTCTATATGACACAAACACATGACCAGCAAAGGAATAACACCCATTTAGAGACACAGGACAGCTGATTGCATAAGGAATGTGTGGGGATGTATGGTCAGTTATATGCAGGGATGTATGGTCAGTTATATGCAGGGATTTATGGTCAGTTATATGCAGGAAATGTATGGGCAGTTATATGCAGGGATGTATGGTCAGTTATATGCAGGGATGTATGGTCAGTTATATGCAGGGATGTATGGTCAGTTATATGCAGGGTTTGACATTAAGGTGTGAAAGGACAGGAGTATGTCATGAATGCCCGAAGATTATAGACACTTGTGAAAAAAGCTGTTTACACACAAACATCATAACTTGTTTAAGTGAAAGACTGACAATTGGGAAGAACAAGAAAGATCAGGCTACAGGCAGTGGTTGGTTGTTTTCAGTGAAAAATGTCACCTGCCTAATGGGGCAACCACAGATCAGCCTGAACTTGCCCAGGGCAATAAAGTAACCCCTAATAAGTATTTGGTGCATAACAAGTTCTCTCATTATACCTGCTGAGAACTAGAATGTCCTTGCTAAGTTTACATAGAACAGACAGTGAGGCAGGATGTTAGTGAGAGTTCTTTATTTGGACTAATACAATAAATACAACTAGAGGAGCACACCGTCAATTTCCTCCTCCTTTTTACTGCAGCCAATCACAGGGTTCAAATTACAGTCACCCGACTCTTCATAGACCTGATTAGAAGTCTCAGAAGTCAGGTCAGTCTGTTGCATTCTGGGATTGGACCCAAGATCTTAGAGGACCTTTAGGGGACAGCAAAGATCATGGGAGTCAAATACAAGATAGAGGTCTAAAGTTGCCTCGTAACCCCAGATGTACAATAGGATCAGATTACCCTCCCAACAGTCCTAACGGGAGGACAGTAAAATACCTGTTTCTGGACTAGTGGTTAGGGGTCAATTCTACCTACTCCTCAACAAGGCCCGTTCTTCAGAACAATGACTCCACATTACAAACAAAATGGAAGCTTGGACAAACTACTACTCTTTCAGTGAGACAGTCAAATCTGGTCATGTTCAGTGGGCACCAAAAATGACTGCTCATCTTCAGTTGCAAAGCATTTTGCTACGTTGTGACCTAGTGAACACGACCATAGGTTTAGCAGGACATCACTTGTATGGCACTACCCAAATACTGGACTATTGCTCAATTTCTTTTCAAATAAGTGCCAAAGAGTTTTGAAGCATTGCAGGTTGACAGCAGTAATATTCAAATATTTAAAATGAGTCTTGTGTAACAATATTTCAGGAATGTTGGAAAATGTCTTCCCATTTAAGGAAAAGACAATGTTAATTCAGTAATCCATTGTAGTCACATAGAACATCATACATTTTTAAACAGCAGCAATTTAAATGACTTTTTCTGTCAAATAACCCGACATCATAGAAACGTGAACTGTAGATATCTAATCAGTCCTCTTAAAAAGGTGTCCTCACACAGGAAAGAAAACACACAGATCTCAACCCAGAAGAATACTGTTGTTTTCAAAAGGTTCAGTTCTTAACTGGGAAGACATGGAGTCTAGGAAACAGCTGAATAGGTAATAAAGTCATTAACTTGATCCATTTCCTTGTAGCGACCGTAACACCTTTAGTTCTCAAGACGAGGAGTCTTATGCATGTCACTGTGTGAACCTACCTTAAGTAGACCAGTGTAACAATACTACAACAGTCACCATCTCTGCAAGGCAACAAAACACATCAAAATCTACTAAAATAGGGATCATAACTTAACTTCTGACCAAATCTGGTAAACAAAACCTGATGCAAAACAAACAGAATAAAACCTACCCAAACACAAGACAACCATGTAACAATGTCAACGTCACACTTGGTAACAGGTACAGTGCTTGAACAGGTGTTAGACATGTGAAAGAGACAGGAGGCTACGTCCAGGTGGAACAGACCTATGTCTGCATCATTAGGACACTGCTAGGGTTTGGCATAAGATAAAACATGCAAATAAACGCACAAACACACCATGAGTAGATAAAAAGGGTCCACCCACACAGCTTTATCATCAAGGTAATTATGCTATTGGGTTGAGCCAGCGTGTTTCCAGTTGTAGCAGGATTATCAGTATGGACATTTATTCTACCGTTCCAAACATGATAAAGAGACAGGGTAAAAAAATAAATAAGAGAGGACCTTATTGGTAGCGTAACATACAGCACGATTTGTTCCCATGGGAACATACCCTGTGCAGCGAGACGAGCTTTAATTGGTGGGGGATTGCGTCCATTATATGTATTGATCAATGGGGTTTAGATTTGATGATAGGAGAAGTTGATGCTATTGGGGGAGAGGGCTGGGAATGGGCGGGACTGGTCTAACCCTCTCGGGCACTAATGCGTGGCTCGGCCAATGAGCTGTGGATGATGCTGCTGATAGACTCAACCCCCTCTCCTTCCAGGAAGCTGCGGTGGTCTCCCTCGATGACGTGAACCGACACCTTACCATCACACACCTGGGGAGAAACAAAACCAGTTATTATAGTTGTGTGTGTGTGTGTGTGTGTGTGCGCGCGCGCAAGTGCAATCACCTCGTTCAGTTTGTAGTCAGCCCCCAAGTTGTCTCCGTAGTCGCTGCTGGCCTTGGCGCGGAGCAGGGTGACGTTGCCATGGTATTTGGTTGCCGGGACGTAACCGTCGGCAGCCTTGAGTTTGTAGTAGAATGTGGCGGCGGCGAATCGCAGGGAGTCTTTACTGACATTCTTATGGCTGGAGGTGATGAGGTCCACCGCCATGTTGACACGGGCTTTCAGATCAGACAGAGGGAGGAGGGTCTCCAACAACTAGACAGAGAGGGGGAGGGTGGTAGAAGGGGAGAGAGTTATCATTAATAGCAGACATACATTTACTCAGTGAAAACAATGTACTGAGCAAATATCAAATTGGATTTTTACAAAATTACCAGACGACAGACCAAGTATTTACCCTGTGACAAACAAACAACCCTAAACAAAGGCTTTGTTGGCTCAATTTGGCATGAGGGTCTGGTATATAAATTGATGGAAAGCGGTGTTGGATTTGATAATGTTGTATGTTTTTCCTCCATGTAAACAAACAGGTGTGGGGTTAAATGTGTCAAAACACATTTCTTTCCACAGGGCCGTGGGGTGAGACAGGGATGCAGCTTAAGCCCTGTCCTCTTACACATATATATCAACCAATTGGTAATGGCACTAGAACAGTCTGCAGCACCCAGCCTCACCCCACTAGAATCTGAAGTCAAATGACTACTGATGACCTGGTGCTTCTGTCACCAACCAAGGAGGGCCAACAGCAGCACCTACATCTTCAGCACAGATTCTGTCAGACCTGGGCCCTGACAGTAAATCTCAGTAAGACCAAAATAATGGTGGTCCAGTTGCCAGGACCACAAATACAAATTGCATCTAGACACCGTTACCCTAGAGCACACAAACTATACATACCTCGGCCTAAACATCAACACCACAGGTAACTTCCACAAAGCTGTGTACGATCTGAGAGACAAGGCAAGAAGGTCCTTCTATGCCATCAAAAGAACATAAAATTTGACATACCAATTACGATCTGGCTAAAAGTACTTGAATCAGTTATAGAACCCATTGCCCTTTATGGTTGTGAGGTCTGGGGTCTGGTTACCAACCAAGAATAAAAAATGAAAACATGTGACAAACACCAAATTGAGACTCTAAATGCAGAAGTTTGCAAAAACAATGTAAATCACGAAACAATTCAGGCCGATAACCAGCTAATCAAACCACCTAAAAGGAAGTGAATCTCAAACCTTCCATAACAAAGCCATCCCCTAGAGAGATGAACCTGGAGAAGAGTCCCCTAAGCAAGCTGGTCCTGGGGCTCTGTTCACAAACACACCCTACAGCTCCAGCACAGCAACACAATTAGACCCAACCAAAACATGAGAAAACAAAAATATATATTTTTTATCTTTATTTAACTAGGCAAGTCAGTTAAGCACTAATTCTTATTTTCAATGACGGCCTAGGTACAGTGGGTTAACTGCCTGTTCATGGGCAGAAGGACAGATTGGTACCTTGTCAGCTCGGTAACCTTTCGGTTACTAGTCCAACACTCTAACCACTAGGCTACCCTGATACATTATAAAGAATTAACAAAGAAACAGAACAAACTAGAATGCTATTGGGCCCTAAACAGATAGTACACAGTGGCAGATTATGACTGACCAAAATTAAGACAATCTTTGACTATGTACAGACGCAGTGATTATAGCCTTGCTATTGAGAAAGGCCGCCGTAGGCAGACCTGGCTCTCAAGAGAAGACAGGCTATGTGCACACTGCCCAGAAAATGAGGTGGAAACTGAGCTACACTTCCTAACCTCCTGCAAAATGTATGACAATATTAAAAGACACATATTTCCCTCAGATTACACAGACCCACTACGAATCTATTGGGTGAAATACCACAGTGTGCCATCACAGCAGCAGCAGCATGATGTGTGACCTGTTGCCACAAGAAAAGGGCAACCAGTGAGGGCAACCAGTGAGGGCAACCAGTGAAGAACAAACACCATTGAAAAATACAACCCATATTTATGTTTATTTATTTTCCCTTTTAGAAGGGGGGGGGGGGTACAGAGCGAGAGAGTGGGGGGGTGGTACACAGAGAGAGGTACACAGAGAGGGAGAGAGAGATGGGTACCTTGCTGTACTCGATGCCAGTAAACTGCTGGATGAAGGCACACATAGCTTCGGTCTCTGCCTCTGACTCATTACCAGGGGTCAGCTTGGATTTGTAGCTCTGAAAGGAAAATAACCTAATGTTGGTATTCAAACTCCACATAACTCTACAGTGTGGTTCGCGTTGGTATTCTAACTCTACACTGTGGTTCGCGTTGGAATTCTAACTCTACACTACGGTTCGCGTTGGAATTCTAACTCTACACTACACTGTGGTTCGCGTTGGTATTCTAACTCTGCACTGTGGTTCGCGTTGGTATTCTAACTCTGCACTGTGGTTCGCGTTGGTATTCTAACTCTGCACTGTGGTTCGCGTTGGTATTCTAACTCTGCACTGCACTGTGGTTCGCGTTGGTATTCTAACTCTGCACTGCACTGTGGTTCGCATTGGTATTCTAACTCTGCACTGCACTGTGGTTCGCGTTGGTATTCTAACTCTGCACTGTGGTTCGCGTTGGTATTCTAACTCTGCACTGTGGTTCGTGTTGGTATTCTAGCTCTACACTGCACTGTGGTTCGTGTTGGTATTCTAGCTCTACACTGCACTGTGGTTCGTGTTGGTAACTACACTGCACTGTGGTTCGTGTTGGTATTCTAGCTCTACACTGCACTGTGGTTCGTGTTGGTATTCTAGCTCTACACTGCACTGTGGTTCGTGTTGTATTCTAGCTCTACACTGCACTGTGGTTCGTGTTGGTATTCTAGCTCTACACTGCACTGTGGTTCGTGTTGGTATTCTTACTGCACTGTTGGCTCTACACTGCACTGTGGTTCGTGTTGGTATTCTAGCTCTACACTGCACTGTGGTTCGCGTTGGTATTCTAACTCTACACTGTGGTTCGCGTTGGTATTCTAACTCTGCACTGTGGTTCGCGTTGGTATTCTAACTCTGCACTGCACTGTGGTTCGCGTTGGTATTCTAACTCTGCACTGCACTGTGGTTCGCATTGGTATTCTAACTCTGCACTGCACTGTGGTTCGCGTTGGTATTCTAACTCTGCACTGTGGTTCGCGTTGGTATTCTAACTCTGCACTGTGGTTCGTGTTGGTATTCTAGCTCTACACTGCACTGTGGTTCGTGTTGGTATTCTAGCTCTACACTGCACTGTGGTTCGTGTTGGTATTCTAGCTCTACACTGCACTGTGGTTCGTGTTGGTATTCTAGCTCTACACTGCACTGTGGTTCGTGTTGGTATTCTAGCTCTACACTGCACTGTGGTTCGTGTTGGTATTCTAGCTCTACACTGCACTGTGGTTCGTGTTGGTATTCTTACTCTGCACTGTGGTTCGTGTTGGTATTCACTGCACTGTGGTTCGTGTTGGTATTCTAGCTCTACACTGCACTGGTATTCTAACTCTGTTCGCGTTGGTATTCTAACTCTGCACTGTGGTTCGTGTTGGTATTCTAGCTCTACACTGCACTGTGGTTCGTGTTGGTATTCTAGCTCTACACTGCACTGTGGTTCGTGTTGGTATTCTAGCTCTACACTGCACTGTGGTTCGTGTTGGTATTCTAGCTCTACACTGCACTGTGGTTCGTGTTGGTATTCTAGCTCTACACTGCACTGTGGTTCGTGTTGGTATTCTAGCTCTACACTGCACTGTGGTTCGTGTTGGTATTCTTACTCTGCACTGTGGTTCGTGTTGGTATTCTAGCTCTACACTGCACTGTGGTTCGTGTTGGTATTCTAGCTCTACACTGCACTGTGGTTCGTGTTGGTATTCTTACTCTGCACTGTGGTTCGTGTTGGTATTCTAACTCTGCACTGTGGTTCGTGTTGGTATTCTAACTCTGCACTGTGGTTCGTGTTGGTATTCTAACTCTGCACTGTGGTTCGCGTTGGTATTCTGACTCTACACTGCACTGTGGTTCGCGTTGGTATTCTAACTCTACACTGCACTGTGGTTCGCGTTGGTATTCTAACTGCACTGCACTGTGGTTCGCGTTGGTATTCTAACTCTACACTGTGGTTCGCGTTGGAATTCTAACTCTACACTACGGTTCGCGTTGGAATTCTAACTCTACACTGCACTGTGGTTCGCGTTGGTATTCTAACTCTGCACTGCACTGTGGTTCGCGTTGGTATTCTAACTCTGCACTGTGGTTCGTGTTGGTATTCTAACTCTACACTGTGGTTCGCGTTGGTATTCTAACTCTGCACTGCACTGTGGTTCGCGTTGGTATTCTAACTCTGCACTGCACTGTGGTTCGCATTGGTATTCTAACTCTGCACTGCACTGTGGTTCGCGTTGGTATTCTAACTCTGCACTGTGGTTCGCGTTGGTATTCTAACTCTGCACTGTGGTTCGTGTTGGTATTCTAGCTCTACACTGCACTGTGGTTCGTGTTGGTATTCTAGCTCTACACTGCACTGTGGTTCGCGTTGGTATTCTAGCTCTACACTGCACTGTGGTTCGCGTTGGTATTCTAGCTCTGCACTGCACTGTGGTTCGCGTTGGTATTCTAACTCTGCACTGCACTGTGGTTCGTGTTGGTATTCTAACTCTGCACTGTGGTTCGTGTTGGTATTCTAACTCTGCACTGTGGTTCGTGTTGGTATTCTAACTCTGCACTGTGGTTCGTGTTGGTATTCTAACTCTGCACTGTGGTTCGTGTTGGTATTCTAACTCTGCACTGTGGTTCGTGTTGGTATTCTAACTCTGCACTGTGGTTCGTGTTGGTATTCTAGCTCTACACTGCACTGTGGTTCGTGTTGGTATTCTAGCTCTACACTGCACTGTGGTTCGTGTTGGTATTCTAGCTCTACACTGCACTGTGGTTCGTGTTGGTATTCTAGCTCTACACTGCACTGTGGCACTGTTGGTATTCTAGCTCTACACTGCACTGTGGTTCGCGTTGGTATTCTAGCTCTACACTGCACTGTGGTTCGCGTTGGTATTCTAACTCTGCACTGTGGTTCGCGTTGGTATTCTAACTCTGCACTGCACTGTGGTTGCGTTGGTATTCTAACTCTGCACTGTGGTTCGTGTTGGTATTCTAACTCTGCACTGTGGTTCGTGTTGGTATTCTAGCTCTACACTGCACTGTGGTTCGTGTTGGTATTCTAGCTCTACACTGCAATTCTAGCTCTACACTGCACTGTGGTTCGCGTGGTATTCTAACTCTGCACTGCACTGTGGTTCGCGTTGGTATTCTAACTCTGCACTGCACTGTGGTTCGCGTTGGTATTCTAACTCTGCACTGCACTGTGGTTCGCGTTGGTATTCTAACTCTGCACTGTGGTTCGTGTTGGTATTCTAACTCTGCACTGTGGTTCGTGTTGGTATTCTAGCTCTACACTGCACTGTGGTTCGTGTTGGTATTCTAGCTCTACACTGCACTGTGGTTCGCGTTGGTATTCTAGCTCTACACTGCACTGTGGTTCGCGTTGGTATTCTAACTCTGCACTGCACTGTGGTTCGCGTTGGTATTCTAACTCTGCACTGCACTGTGGTTCGCGTTGGTATTCTAACTCTGCACTGCACTGTGGTTCGTGTTGGTATTCTAACTCTGCACTGTGGTTCGTGTTGGTATTCTAACTCTGCACTGTGGTTCGTGTTGGTATTCTAGCTCTACACTGCACTGTGGTTCGTGTTGGTATTCTAGCTCTACACTGCACTGTGGTTCGTGTTGGTATTCTAGCTCTACACTGCACTGTGGTTCGTGTTGGTATTCTAGCTCTACACTGCACTGTGGTTCGTGTTGGTATTCTAGCTCTACACTGCACTGTGGTTCGTGTTGGTATTCTAGCTCTACACTGCACTGTGGTTCGTGTTGGTATTCTAGCTCTACACTGCACTGTGGTTCGTGTTGGTATTCTAGCTCTACACTGCACTGTGGTTCGTGTTGGTATTCTAGCTCTACACTGCACTGTGGTTCGTGTTGGTATTCTAGCTCTACACTGCACTGTGGTTCGTGTTGGTATTCTAGCTCTACACTGCACTGTGGTTCGCGTTGGTATTCTAGCTCTACACTGCACTGTGGTTCGCGTTGGTATTCTAACTCTGCACTGCACTGTGGTTCGCGTTGGTATTCTAACTCTGCACTGCACTGTGGTTCGCGTTGGTATTCTAGCTCTACACTGCACTGTGGTTCGTGTTGGTATTCTAGCTCTACACTGCACTGTGGTTCGTGTTGGTATTCTAGCTCTACACTGCACTGTGGTTCGTGTTGGTATTCTAACTCTGCACTGTGGTTCGTGTTGGTATTCTAACTCTGCACTGTGGTTCGTGTTGGTATTCTAACTCTGCACTGTGGTTCGTGTTGGTATTCTAACTCTGCACTGTGGTTCGTGTTGGTATTCTAACTCTGCACTGTGGTTCGTGTTGGTATTCTAACTCTGCACTGTGGTTCGTGTTGTATTCTAACTCTGCACTGTGGTTCGTGTTGGTATTCTAACTCTGCACTGTGGTTCGTGTTGGTATTCTAACTCTGCACTGTGGTTCGTGTTGGTATTCTAACTCTGCACTGTGGTTCGTGTTGGTATTCTAACTCTGCACTGTGGTTCGTGTTGGTATTCTAACTCTGCACTGTGGTTCGTGTTGGTATTCTAACTCTGCACTGTGGTTCGTGTTGGTATTCTAACTCTGCACTGTGGTTCGTGTTGGTATTCTAACTCTGCACTGTGGTTCGTGTTGGTATTCTAACTCTGCACTGTGGTTCGTGTTGGTATTCTAGCTCTACACTGCACTGTGGTTCGTGTTGGTATTCTAACTCTGCACTGCACTGTGGTTCGTGTTGGTATTCTAACTCTGCACTGCACTGTGGTTCGTGTTGGTATTCTAACTCTACACTGTGGTTCGTGTTGGTATTCTAACTCTACACTGTGGTTCGTGTTGGTATTCTAACTCTGCACTGTGGTTCGTGTTGGTATTCTAACTCTACACTGTGGTTAATCATGAGGTTAGGAGTGTTGCAGTAGAGTTCACTTTGAGGTAACTGAGTATGCATGTGCCTGAGGGCCTCTGTTTACATGTACATCCTGTTAACATGTCATCTGTGGGTCAGTATGTAGACACGTGTCACCGATGTGTGTGGCTGTATGTGCGTGTATCTGTATGTGCGTGTATCCGCGTGTATCTGTATGTGCGTGTATCCACGTGTCCGTCTGTGTATCCACGTGTCTATCTGTGTCCGTCTGTGTATCCACGGGTCTATCTGTGTCCGTCTGTGTATCCACGGGTCTATCTGTGTCCGTCTGTGTATCCACGGGTCTATCTGTGTCCGTCTGTGTATCCACGCGTCTATCTGTGTCCGTCTGTGTATCCACGCGTCTATCTGTGTCCGTCTGTGTATCCACGCGTCTATCTGTGTCCGTCTGTGTTTCCACGCGTCTATCTGTGTCGTCTGTGTATCCACGTGTCTATCTGTGTCCGTCTGTGTATCCACGTGTCTATCTGTGTCCGTCTGTGTATCCACGTGTCTATCTGTGTCCGTCTGTGTATCCACGTGTCTATCTGTGTCCGTCTGTGTATCCACGTGTCTATCTGTGTCCGTCTGTGTTTCCACGTGTCTATCTGTGTCCGTCTGTGTATCCACGTGTCTATCTGTGTCCGTCTGTGTATCCACGTGTCTATCTGTGTCCGTCTGTGTATCCACGTGTCCTTAAGGTCTCACCTGTGTGTAAGCGGCGACGTAGGAGTGTGATCCGTCGAAGAGGAAGAGGTACTCTACGGTCCTACCCTGTGCCTGCAGCTGAGAACACATCTCAAACGCCACGCAGGCTCCAAAGGAGTATCCGGCGATCCGGTACGGACCCTCTGATTGCACCTTTACACAAAAAAAACAGAGACAGTTATTTATAAATCACTAATTATCTATCATTGACCTAAATGTACATTACAAACACAGTTGTGGTTAGTATATTACGTACCTGACATATACACTCCACATAGTATGCAGCCAGAGACTGGATACTGTCCAAAGGAGCAGCTAGAGAGATGGATGGGTTGAGTCATTTAGAGCAAGGTTAAATCAAAGTTAATTTGTCCCATTCGTCGAAAACAACAGGTCTAGACATTACAGTGAAATGCTTAATTACAAGCCCTTAACCAACAATACAGTTCAAGAAATAGAGTTAAGATTTTTTACTTATTTTCCACCATCATTTGCAAATAAATTCATTAAAAATCCTACAATGTGATTTTCTGGATTTTTTTTCTCATTTTGTCTGTCATAGTTGAAGTGTACCTATGATGAAAATTACAGGCCGCTCATATTTTTAAGTGGGAGAACTTGCACAATTGGTGGCTGACTAAATACTTTTTTACCCCACTGTATATACTGAGATCATATGACACTTAAAGTCCACCTGTGTGCAATCTAACTAATTGTGTGACTTCTGAAGGTAATTGGCTGCACCAGATCTTATTCAGGAGCTTCACAGCCAAGGGGGTGAAGAAATATGCACCACTTTTCCCTTTTTAATTATTTGAAACAAGTTATTTTTTCATTTCACTTCACCAATTTGGAATATTTTGTGTATGTCCATTACATGAAATCCAAATAAAAATCCATTTAAATTACAGGTTGTAATGCAAGACAATAGGAAACACACCAAGGGAATGAATACTTTTGCAAGGCACTTGTGCGCGCGTGTCTGTATATGTCTTCATGTGTACCTTTAGTGCACTGCAGGCCGTAGCAGGGAACACTGAGCTTGGCGGTGAGCGTTCGGAAGGCAGCGATGGAGCCCTCTATAGGGTGGACCAGGAACAGCGGGCGCTCAACACTCTGCACCTCGTTGAGACGTGAGACCGTGGGGCTGTTTGGGTTGACCAGCATCAAACTGAGGTCCGACTCCAACAGAGAACGCACTCCTCCCTTCTTCACTGGAGACTGACGGGACTCTAGAGTGAGAGAGAAAGAGAGCGAGAGACATGAGCCCAAGAAACACACACAAACACACAACACACACACACACACCTGCTGTTCCTGCCGGTTGGCTCGACAGCTCTCTGAGCTTGTTGATGGTGAGCTGTCGGATCTCCCTCATTGCCATGACAATGTCGTAGTCGCGCTCCAGTGTCTGACGCACTTCCACGCCCATAAGAGAGTCCAGACCCAGATCAGCCAATGAGGCGTCAGCGTTCAGGCTGCTGACATCACGTACACCTGAGAGAGGGAGGGAGGGTGAGAAGTTACACATCAAACACACATCACGAATACATACCAAATTAGGGATGCAAAATACTGGCCACCAATGGGGCGCTAGCATGACTTCTGGAATACCAGAATGGAACCAGAATGGAACCTCTTACCCAGTATATGAGCAACAGCCTCCACCAGGTCTCTCTGTCCGGTTCCTTCGCTCTTCACCACGCTCCTCTCTGCCAGCACGAAGCTCGACATCACCGGACGACGCTCGCACAGGAAGCGGTCCAGCACTTCCAAACAGGAAGTGATGCGCTGCGGGAGAGTTCCACCCACTACCACGTCATTACCGCCCATGGTCTCCAGGACAACGCCCACATCACCAATGGCGCCCCACTGGACAGCCAATCCAGGCAGGCCGTCGTGGAGCCGCTGCTCACACACTCGCTCCATGGCGGAGTTAGCGTAACCATAGTTACTCTGTCCGGCGTTGCCGCGGCCGCAGCTCACAGAGGAGAAGGCTACGAAGTAACTGAGGTCTGGACACATCTTTCTGGTCACACTGAGGAGAAAAAATAAGAATATGAGATATTCATTTTTGTCTCCACAATCTGATAATGTGGGTTCTTGAGTCTCAAATATTTCTTGCTCTAAAATATATATTATTTTTGTTTTTCAACCATTGTTTTGGATTTCACCTTAAATTCAAACCAAACTAATTTGACTCTCTTCTGAGGGAAGCGAGGCAGAGCCAAGGTTGAGGATAGCACTATATTAGGCTGGAGAATGTCATCTCACTTGTCTAGGTGGAGGGTGCCGTTGTATTTGGGTTTGTTGACATCCAGGAACAGCTGAGGAGTCAGATTCTCTAGCATACCATCCTTCAACACCTGGTACACACACAGACAGGTTAGAGAGAGAGATGAGACAGGTGAAACAGGGACAGGTGAAGGAGACAGGTTAAGACAGGTGAGAACAGTGTACAGGTAGGAGGGGTCGTTACCATGGCAAGGTGAAAGACTCCTCCCACAGGCCCCAACCTGCAGGCCTGGTTAATGAGTTGCTCTGCCCCCTCCTGGGTGCTGACGTCACTGGTGGACACCAGCACCTGCACGCCCATCCCCTGCCACTCACGCACACGCTTGGCCTGGTAACCTAGCAACATGAACCGACAATGACAAAGGTGACTGAACTGTCACTAACAAATCAGCAGCGTGTAGGTAACTTCTGCGTGTAGCTAACGGCACCCTCCACCTAGACAAGTGGAGGGTGCCGACTAGGTAGCCTAGTAGTTAGAGCGTTGGGCCAGTAACCTTCGAATCCCTGAGCTGTGACAAGGTAAAAATCGGTTGTTCTGCCCCTGAACAAGGCAGTTAACCCACCGTTCTCTGGTAGGCCGTCATTGTAAAATAAGAATTTGTTCTTAACGGACTTGCCTACCACAATGGCTTGGCTTTACAGGACAACACACAACCTAGTTAGCCGTAAAAGTTATTGTCTCTCTCTTACCGTTGCGGATGCCCGATCTGGAGGTGAGCACCAGTTTGCGGGCGCCCCTCTCCGTCAGCCAATGAGCGAGCTCCAGCCCGAAGCCACCCAGTCCCCCGGTGATGATGTAAGAGTGGGAGGCGGGGCAGAAGGTACGGCAGATGGCGGGGAGGGAGA
Organism: Oncorhynchus nerka; assembly: GCF_034236695.1. Taxonomy (NCBI): domain Eukaryota; kingdom Metazoa; phylum Chordata; class Actinopteri; order Salmoniformes; family Salmonidae; genus Oncorhynchus; species Oncorhynchus nerka. The sequence goes on along the minus strand of NC_088423.1, from coordinate 12,118,543 downwards.
GGGGCGAGCCCACCGCCTGGGTACCATTACCCATCTCCTCAGAACGCACCTAGAGAAAGACATCAGATACAACACAGATATATATCAGACTAGAATTAAAAACAGTGATGAGTGTGATTAGTAGAAATAACTGTGTTACAACAGCATCATAAACGTGCAATATGTCTGTAAAGTAGTGTTGTAAGCAAAGTAGTGTTGAGAGGAAAAAGATTTTAAAAAACAAGTGATGGAAAGGTTTAAAAAGCAAAGTGAGGAAATGGAAAAAGCTTTTTTTGTGAGGAAGAAAAAGCAGCTAAGGAAAGAGTTCAGTCACTGACCTGCAGCTGTACTTTGCCGATGTGTTTTCCCTGGGCCATGTATCTGAAGGCCTCCTCCACCTGGTCTCTCTCAAACACTGTAGTCCTCAGGGGCTTGACTACACCTCCCACAATGCCCTCCTTCAGCAGCTGGGACACCTCCTCCCACTCCCGGTTCCCCTCCTCAAACAGGGCATCCAGTAGGATTCCGTGGAACGCCACGTTCTTCAGGAAGAGAGCCATTCCTGAGGGAAACAGGAACGCATGTCAGATAGATCAGCTGCAGTGGCACAGTGAGTCGGGGACAAAACAGCTGCCATGCAGAGAGCAGTTGCAGTGTACTGACCCAGAGGGGAGTTGTTGGACAGGTCGTATTTGCCGATCTCCAGGAAGCGTCCGTGTCGGGCCAGACAGCGAAGACTGGCCTGCAGTTTCTCCTCAGCCAGGGAGTTTAACACCATGTTCACTCCTAAACACAGCGACATTCAGGATAAATAAGACCACATTTAAGTGGTCCTTTGTGGCTCAATCGGTAGAGCATGGAGCATGCAATGCCAAGGGTCGTGGGTTCAATTCCCGCTAGGGCCACCAATATGTAAAATGTATGACTTCGATCTTGCAAACTTTTGTTTACTAAGTCACTTTTGGATAAAAGCATCTGGTAAATGGAGCATGAGTGATTGTGAGGAAGGGAGGCTGGATTTGATGGCTTAACATAGTGTGCAAAGGTATGACTGCATATTTTGATAGGTCAGTGACATGTTGGGTATCGTTGAAGTGTTTTGTGTGAGGCAAGTTTGGAAAGGAGCTGATATCTAAAGTGTGTCTGACCTTTTCCCTGTGTGTGTAGCAGGACGTGCTGTTCGAAGGTGGCGTCTCTAGAGTTGGCGAAGGACTCCGCGGTGAGCTGGGGGAAACGCTCCTGTAGGTAGGCACGCTTCTCTGCTGAACCTGAGACAGAACACAAACACAAGTTACAGATACACATCTATGGCTAAATGCACTGACAATCCTGACACTAACAGGCTGAGTGTGTGTGGTCTCCGGTACTCACCAACAGTAGTGAAAACCCTACAGTGCTGACTGAGTGCAATGGCGATGGCAGCCTGGCCAACGCCCCCTGACCCTGAGTGGATGAGAACACTCTCGCCTGGGCGGAGCCTGCCACGCACCACCAGCGAGTAGTAGGCTGTAGAATAGACCACTGGCACCGATGCAGCCTGCTCCAGGGTCCTAGAGAGAAACCTTAAGTTACTAACCATAACTTCGTCATAAGGCTAGACATCACAAGTAAATAGGTAGTCCGTTCCCAGAACATCACAGATTTTCTATGGCTCTATATTCCCAAATTATAGGAGTGCTGATCTCGGATTAGGTTCCCTCTTATTTATTAGGATTTAAAATGCTCCTTTTTGAACCTTTATTTAACTAGGCAAGTCATTTAAGAACAAATTCTTATTTTCAATGACGGCCTTGGAACAGTGGGTTAACTGGCTGTTCAGGAGCAGAACGACAGACTTTTACCTTGTCGGCTCGTGAATTCGATCTTGCAAACTTTTGTTTACTAGGCCAACGCTCTAACCACTAGGCTACCTGCCACTCCCACTCAAGTGCACTGCATAGGGAATAGGGTGTCCTTTGGGATCATCCCAGTGCCTCACCAGCTGTCTGGGATGTCCCAGAGGAAGCGTGTGTCAGCGTCGACGCAAGTGGCCAGGCCTTTAGCAGGCAACAGCCCCATCACACGCCTACCGCTGGAGTCACGACCTGAGAACTCCATACCCAACATGCACTGCTGCAGGGCCAGGTCACCTACAGAGGGAGAGGGTAGTCAGGTTGTTGTGGGTGTGTGAGAGTAAATCTGGCTGTGCGGGAGTGTCCCTGTGCGTTTATCTCCAAAGTGATGTGTGTACCTGGGATGGCGTCCGGTGGCAGTTTCCCGGTGGCCAGCATGATGTCTCTGAAGTTGAGGGAGCTGTAGTAGACCCGACACAGCTGCACGTGGGGGCTGCTCGCCACAAAATGACGGAGGGGCGAGGCGATCCAACGCAGGGAGGAGAGGTCACCGCGGGTCAACACGTTTACGTACGCCTGCTCTGTCAACTCCTCACTCAGATCTGAGAGGAGAGATGTTAAGATTGCTATTCTTGAGCCTAGGGCTAGTCTGACATCAACTCTTCTAGTATTTATCATTAGGGAATAATTATATCATCAAGCTCCTATGTAATGACTGAATGTGTGAATTCTCTCAAGATATCTCAACGGGTGCAACTTTTGAGATCTCGCTAGAGCAAGAGAGAAGAGAGATGGCAGCGTGGTTGTCGTACCCTGAGAGATGAGCTGGTGTCTGAACATTCCCCAGTGTCCATCCCTGAACACGTTCATACACAGGTCTCCCTCCAGCACAGACCTCATGGAACTATGGGTAGGCTGCAGGGTGGGCGCCACAGTGGACTCACGCAGGTTGGACACAAATGCACACCTGTGGGGGGAGAGGGGGAGAGAGAGAGGAGAGGTACTGCTTTAGTCTGTGATTCACAGCCAAGCTACTACCTTTCCAATACACACACACACACACACACACACACCTGTGCTTTTAAGGCGTACACAACTGTGCTGCTAATACCAATTAGATCCTTTCAGATCAACAGTCTAGGGGAAGGGGTGAGGGCTTGTTTCAAACCAGGCTTTATCTCACCGTATGCGGTTGCCACCAGGCTCCTGGCGTAGACAGTTGACCATGCCCACCACCCCAGAGTGGGTCTGGGTAGCAGTCAGCCAGACCGGAGAGTCCGAGGGCTCAGCCAGCGTCGCCTGGGGAGGAGAGACAGTTATAAAGGCTTATAAGCACTTAAAAAGGAGTTAACACAGACACAGAGCCACACTCCCTCACCTTGAGTGTGTCCACCCACTGGTAGTCCATGCTGTCCACAGGCAGGAAGATGGGCTGTTTGCTGGGTAACCGACGGCGACACAGGAATAGGGCAGAGCCATAGAAGGACTTCCTAACAGCCACCAATTTGAGAGACGCATCAGAGAACAACTTCTCCCACTCAGCCTAGAGAATAGGAGGAGAAAAACAGCTGCAGGATTAGACATCATAACAGGTCATCACTGAGAGAACAGTCACAGGTGACTGTATGGTCAGTTTATGGATCCTCACTAAATACTGCCTGAAGCTGATAGAGCCCTGCTATAATACTTGAAAAGTAGCTAAGGGCTAAGAATAGTTCTGGGCTTCGGTTGTCCTTTGCAGTGTGACTGACCTGCGAGAACAGTCTCTGACGTTTGGTCTTGCTGTCCTTGGAGGTGAGGAAGGACACCGTCTCCGCCAGAGTCTCTCCCTTCAATAGGGTGTGGAGCATCACAAAGCCCCCTTCTTTAGCCCCAGAGGCCAGATTCTCTACCACCACCTCTTCCCCGGCCCCGAGGGGCCCCCAGGCGTGATTACACACCACCAGGTCAGCCCCTCCGACTTCTCCCCCGGGCACGGGGCCCTGGTGGGGGTCCCACTGTGCCGCTGTGACTCCCAGGGCGTCCAGGGTGGTCTGATGGGGGGTCAGTAGGTCGAGGGTCATTGCCGTGGCAACATAGTCAAGGCGGAGCATTGGCTGGATGTTGAGGAGGGGCACGGCGCGGGAGAAGAGACGACCATCGCTGGAGAGAGCCTGACGGGGAGAGACAGAGCCGGGTTAGAGAGGAGAGCCTGATGGCCTAGAAGAAGAACTAAAGATTCATTCAAATATGTTTTCTTTGTCACTTTCTTTTTGTTAAATCTCTTTATCGAGTCCCCAGACAAAGGCTTTGGAGTATCACGAGTCTAGCTCACCTCCAGGACTTTGATCTTCCCGGGGGTAGAGTTCTCCAGGGCTGTGTCCAGGCAGTGTCTGAGGGCTGGGCCGTCCAGCAGGCCATGTAGCAGGGTGTCCTGGAGGAGACAAGCCCTCTCCTTCTCAACAGTCTGCTCCAGCTCTGACCGCAGGTTACCGTTCAGCTCCAGACCGCACAGCAGAGACAGCAGCCGCAGCAAGCCAGGCTCAGAGGGCTCTGGGCTGGGTACAGCAGGGCCAGACACCCCCTCTAGACCAGGGATGGAGAGCTTGACGCCCTGAGGAGCCAGCTTCTTCTGCAGCTTGTGGATCAAACCTGGAGAGATGCATGAAACACAGAACATGCATTTTAAAAAGGAATCCACTTAGATTGACAGTATTTAACCCTTTGTGATTATTTTTAGTATTATTTGTATAGCTAAGGGCTGTATAGACAGGACCTGTATAGCTAAGAGCTGTATAGACAGGACCTGTATAGCTAAGAGCTGTATAGACAGGACCTGTATAGCTAAGAGCTGTATAGACAGGACCTGTATAGCTAAGGGCTGTATAGACAGGACCTGTATAGCTAAGGGCTGTATAGACAGGACCTGTATAGCTAAGAGCTGTATAGACAGGACCTGTATAGCTAAGGGCTGTATAGACAGGACCTGTATAGCTAAGAGCTGTATAGACAGGACCTGTATAGCTAAGGGCTGTATAGACAGGACCTGTATAGCTAAGAGCTGTATAGACAGGACCTGTATAGCTAAGAGCTGTATAGACAGGACCTGTATAGCTAAGAGCTGTATAGACAGGACCTGTATAGCTAAGAGCTGTATAGACAGGACCTGTATAGCTAAGAGCTGTATAGCTAAGAGCTGTATAGACAGGACCTGTATAGCTAAGAGCTGTATAGACAGGACCTGTATAGCTAAGAGCTGTATAGACAGGACCTGTATAGCTAGGACCTGTATAGCTATGGGCTGTATAGGTAGGACCTGTATAGGTAGGGACTGTATAGGTAAGGGCTGTATAAGGTAGGGACTGTATAGGTAAGGGCTGTATAGGTAAGGGCTGTATATATTTTTTATTAAAACAGTGAAGCTGAAAGTCAAATTATTTTCTCACTGTTGGGATGATAAAGGCAACAGGAAGTAGACATCTAACCTTTACAGTTCTTTAGTTGGTCTCCTAGTTTGTCATTGGCTGACAGGCATTCTGTCTCTAGGTAGGGAACGAACACAAATTCCTCCAGGGTGGGCGGGCTCTGTTGCTGCTGACGACGCGGCGCTACCGTGGCGTGCAGGCCGCAGATCTGGACTCCGCCCGCCACAATGTTGTCAAGGCAACGGCTGACGTGGACGTCCACCGCTGGGATGAGAGAGGGAACAGTCAGAGGAAATAATAAACATACTTCATATTGGGATGATGGAGAGGGAACAGTCAGAGGAAATAATAAACATACTTCATATTGGGATGATGGAGAGGGAACAGTCAGAGGAAATAATAAACATACTTCATATTGGGATGATGAGAGAGGGAACAGTCAGAGGAAATAATAAACATACTTCATATTGGGATGATGGAGAGGGAACAGTCAGAGGAAATAATAAACATACTTCATATTGGGATGATGGAGAGGGAACAGTCAGAGGAAATAATAAACATACTTCATATTGGGATGATGGAGAGGGAACAGTCAGAGGAAATAATAAACATACTTCATATTGGGATGATGGAGAGGGAACAGTCAGAGGAAATAATAAACATACTTCATATTGGGATGATGGAGAGGGAACAGTCAGAGGAAATAATAAACATACTTC
>NC_088423.1:12102609-12107609 GCF_034236695.1 Oncorhynchus nerka | reverse complement strand
TCAAGGGCAGGATGGAACACGTGGGCTTCAGGCTGCGCTTCAGGATCGCCTGCAGGGGGAGCAGTTTCACACAGAGTAATGACCACAACAGCTACAGTTGAAGTTGGAAGTGTACATACACCTTAGCCAAATACATTTAAACTCAGTTTTTCACAATTCCTGACATTTAATCCTAGTAAATATTCCCTGTCTTAGGTCAGTTAGGATCACCACCTTATTTTAAGAATGTGAAATGTCAGAAAAATAGTAGAGATAATGATTGATTTCAGCTTTTATTTCTTTCATCACATTCCCAGTGGGTCAGAAGTTTACATACACTCAATTAGTATTTGGTAGCATTGCCTTTAAATTGTTGAACTTGGGTCAAACGTTTCAGGTAGCCTTCCACAAGCTTCCCACAATAAATTCCTCCTGACAGAGCTGGCGTAACTGAGTCAAGTCTGTAGGCCTCCTTGCTCGCACACGCTTTTTCAGTTCTGCCCACATATTTTCTATAGGTTTGAAGTCAGGGCTTTGTGATGGCTACTCCAATACCTGGACCTTGTTGTCCTTAAGCCATAACTTTGGAAGTATGCTTGGGGTCATTGTCCATTTGGAAGACCCATTTGTGACCAAGCTTTAACTTCCTGACTGATGTCTTGAGATGTGCACTTCACAAAATAGATGGTAGATACACTGCTCAAAAAAATAAAGGGAACACTTAACAACACAATGTAACTAAGTCAATCACACTTCTGTGAAATCAAACTATCCACTTAGGAAGCAACACCGATTGACAATAAATTTCACATGCTGTTGTGCAAATGGAATAGACAGGTGGAAATTATAGGCAATTAGCAAGACACCCCCAATAAAGGAGTGGTTCTGCAGGTGGTGACCACAGACCACTTCTCAGTTCCTATGCTTCCTGGCTGATGTTTTGGTCACTTTTGAATGCTGGCGGTGCTTTCACTCTAGTGGTAGCATGAGACAGAGTCTATAACCCACACAAGTACATCAAAGTTGGATCAGCCCGTAGTGTGGTTTTCCACTTTAATTTTGAGTGTGACTCCAAATCCAGACCTCCATGGGTTGATCAATTTGATTTCCATTGATAATTTGTGTGATTTTGTTGCCAGCACATTCAATTATGTAAAAAAAAGTATTTAATAAGAATATTTCATTCATTCAGATCTAGGATGTGTTATGTTAGTGTTCCCTTTTTTTTTGAGCAGTGTATATTGAAGCAACCAGTCCCTCCTGCAGCAAAGCAATCCCACAACATGATGCTGCCAACCCTGTGCTTCACGGTTGGGATGGTGTTCTTCAGCTTGGAAGCATCCTCCCCCTTTTTCCTCCAAACATAACGATGGTCATTATGGCCAAACAGTTCTATTTTTGTTTCATCAGACCAGAAGACATTTCTCCAAAAAGTACGATCTTTGTCCCCCATGTGCAGTTGCAAACCGTAGTCTGGCTTTTTTATGGTGGGTTTGGAGCAGTGGCTTCTTCCTTGCTGAGCGGCCTTTCAGGTTATGTCGATATAGGACTCGTTTGACTGTGGATATAGATACTTTTGTACCGGTTTCCTCCAGCATCTTCACATGGTCCTTTGTTGTTCTGGGATTGATTTGCACTTTTCCCACCAAAGTACGTCCTAGGAGACTGAACACGTCTCCTTCCTGAGTGGTATGACGGATGCGTGGTCCCATGGTGTTTATACTTGCATACTATTGTTTGTAATGATGAACGTGGTACCTTCAGGCGTTTGAAAATTGTTACCAAGGATGACTTGTGGAGGTCTACAATTTTTTTCTGAGGTCTTGGCTGATTTCTTTTGATTTTCCCATGATGTCAAGCAAAGAGGCACTGAGTTTGAAGGTAGGCCTTGAAATACATCCACAGGTACACCTCCAATTGACTCAAATTATGTCAATTAGCCTATCAGAAGCTTCTAAAGCCATGACATTTTCTGGAATTTTCCAAGCAACAGTCAACTTAGTGTATGTAAACTTCTGATCCACTGGAATTGTGATGCAGTGAATTATAAGTGAAATAATCTGTCTGTAAGAAATTGTTGGAAAAACTACTTGTGTCATGCACAAAGTAAATGTCCTAACCGACTTGCCAAAACTATAGTTTGTTAACAAGAAACTTGTGGAGTGGTTGAAAAATGAGTTTTAATGACTCCAACCTAAGTGTATGTAAACTTCCGACTTCAACTGTAAGTATGTGCATACATGTCAGGTGTGTGTTTGAGAGGAGAAAACGGTCACATTGTGACACTGTGTATTCACAGCAGTAGTGAATGAGTGGAGCCACCTCCTGTGTGTGTCTATATAGCGTGTGGTCTAACCTGCAGCAGAGCGTGGGGTGCTGTCTATATAGCGTGTGGTCTAACCTGCAGCAGAGCGTGGGTGCTGTCTATATAGCGTGTGGTCTAACCTGCAGCAGAGCGTGGGGTGCTGTCTATATAGCGTGTAGTCTAACCTGCAGCAGAGCGTGGGGTGCTGTCTATATAGCGTGTGGTCTAACCTGCAGCAGAGCGTGGGGTGCTGGTGCTGTCTAACCTGCAGCAGAGCTGTCTATATAGCGTGTGGTCTAACCTGCAGCAGAGCGTGGGGTGCTGTCTATATAGCGTGTGGTCTAACCTGCAGCAGAGCGTGGGGTGCTGTCTATATAGCGTGTGGTCTAACCTGCAGCAGAGCGTGGGGTGCTGTCTATATAGCGTGTGGTCTAACCTGCAGCAGAGCGTGGGGTGCTGTCTATATAGCGTGTGGTCTAACCTGCAGCAGAGCGTGGGGTGCTGTCTATATAGCGTGTAGTCTAACCTGCAGCAGAGCGTGGGGTGCTGTCTATATAGCGTGTAGTCTAACCTGCAGCAGAGCGTGGGGTGCTGTCTATATAGCGTGTAGTCTAACCTGCAGCAGAGCGTGGGGTGCTGTCTATATAGCGTGTGGTCTAACCTGCAGCAGAGCGTGGGGTGCTGTCTATATAGCGTGTGGTCTAACCTGCAGCAGAGCGTGGGGTGCTGTCTATATAGCGTGTGGTCTAACCTGCAGCAGAGCGTGGGGTGCTGTCTATATAGCGTGTGGTCTAACCTGCAGCAGAGCGTGGGGTGCTGTCTATATAGCGTGTAGTCTAACCTGCAGCAGAGCGTGGGGTGCTGTCTATATAGCGTGTAGTCTAACCTGCAGCAGAGCGTGGGGTGCTGTCTATATAGCGTGTAGTCTAACCTGCAGCAGAGCGTGGGGTGCTGTCTATATAGCGTGTGGTCTAACCTGCAGCAGAGCGTGGGGTGCTGTCTATATAGCGTGTAGTCTAACCTGCAGCAGAGCGTGGGGTGCTGTCTATATAGCGTGTGGTCTAACCTGCAGCAGAGCGTGGGGTGCTATCTCCACAACCACAGCGTTATCAGGCACCAGGCTCAGGCCCTCCTGGAAGAGGACAGGGCTGACCAGGTTATTACAATGGTACTCTGCTGAGGAGTACAGAGCCAGCGGGCTGTTCCAGTCCTTCTGGGGGATAGATGTACTGATCCACCTGGCAGACCTCTGCTTAGGCTCCTTGATCACCTACAAAGGGGGAGGAGGGAGAGATAAAATTAAGTACATTTGGCAGATGACTTGAAATTAAACGATTTTCTAGTGAATAGGAATTTTTCAGTTCATGAAGGTAGTTTAGATTCTCCTCCTGAAATGACAGTTAAAACCCCAAACCGTTTGACACACGTCGTCTTACCCTCTTGAGAGCAGCCAGCAGGGCGGGAGCGATGGAGGCCATGTAGTAAGAATGGAAGGCTACACCAGCACTACGAACCTCCTTGGCAAACACACCACTCTCCTTCAGCTCTGATACAAACCTCCTCACTGCCTCCTGCAGACAGAAAACAGGTACACAGTGCCAGTTTCAGGAAGATGCTTTTCACAGACAAAAAATGTAGGTTACAGACACAATTGGTCTCAACAATATAAAAGGATCTTTGACAATGTATAACGCTAATGATAGATACAACTGCAGGGATTTGGACCAAAATGTGTTACCGCAGGGCCAGAGATGGTGACGGTGTCTTCAGCGTTGTGACAGGCTGGAACCACACCCTGGGGACATTGTGCCTTACACTCTGCCCAGGTCAGACCTGAAGAAGAGAGAGTGAGTTAGAGGCAAACCAACTGATCCCAATTCAAAACACACACACACACACACTCTTACCGACTGCAGCCATGCCACCAGGGGGCAGGTTAGCCTCGTTAATGGACCTCCCTCTCCAGTATGCTGCCAGGATAGCCTCACTGTGACTGAGGGATCCGTCTGCATAGCCACAGGCCAGCTCTCCCACACTGTGGCCCACAATGCCGTCTGGCTGCAGGCCCAGCTTCTGGAGCAGGTCAATCTGGGCGATCTGGGGGGGCAGACAGGGGTTATCTTTAGGAACCTAGTACAACACCTTGATATGTCAGAGGCATTGTGTGGCCTTTGGAGGACAATACAGTCCATAGCCTTTTGGTTTCAGTGCCATTTCCCCCTTCTGTGCCCCTCCTTCTGTAAAAATGGTGGTCTGCTCTTAGTTAAGACGACTGCACCAGCATACCTGTATGGCAGCGAGGCCTACGAAGGCTTGGACAGTGTCCTCGAAGGTGCTCTCATCAGCCTCCATGAGCAGACTGGACACACACATCCCTGTGTCCTTCAATGCTATGTCCGAACGCAAGATGGACTCCCGAAAGTCTGGCAGCTGCATCAGACTGCGCCCCATCCCACCCCACTGGGTGCCCATACCTGAGATATACACAACACACACACATCTCTCTCTTAAACCTCGTTGCTGTCATCACTCGAGGTAGAAGTTGCCCTTAACCACAGATCCAGGAACACATTATCCTGCCCCCTGCCCCCAACCCTAACACTAATACCAACCATTAGGCTAGGGATTGAATAAATGCTACATCTGACCCTGTAGCAGTGGTTAGATGTAACTTCTCATTTCCTCTCCTACCTAGTCCTCTCTCTTACCTGAGCAG